>NC_071525.1:18037287-18089787 GCF_027887155.1 Malaclemys terrapin pileata | reverse complement strand
GGATGACATCTCAGCATCAAAACAAAGGAGCTGAGGACAATGGTCTAGAGAGATATTGGAGAGACAGAGAGAGAGCGAGTGATTAACACTGCAGCATGCATCCATCCATTCCCATACACATCTATCTATCTATCCCCATCCACCTCCTCTTATCTATCTATCTATCTATCTATCTATCTATCTATCTATCTATCCCCATCCACCCCCTCTTATCTATCTATCCCCACACCCCTCCTCTGTCTATCTATCTATCTATCAATCCCCAGACACCCCATCTATCTATCTATCTATCTATCTATCTATCTATCTATCTATCTATCTATCCCCATCCACCCCCTCTATCTATCTATCTATCTATCTATCTATCTATCTATCTATCTCCATACACCCCCTCTATCTATCTATCTATCTATCTATCCCCAGACACCCCATCTATCTATCTATCTATCTATCTATCTATCTATCTATCTATCTATCCCCATCCACCCCCTCTATCTATCTATCTATCTATCTATCTATCTATCTCCATACACCCCCTCTATCTATCTATCTATCTATCCATCCCGTACAGTAGTGACCTGTCTGCTTCATCTCTTCACACATCTCAGTATATGGGAGTTGTTTCTAGATGTGACTCCGCCTGGAGTCGGTGAATTTTGGAGCCCCTGGGCTCACTAAAATTGTCTGTCTCCATCTCCCGTGGTTGGGGAGGAAAGCGTAAAGATGTGATGTTTTCCCCCAGGGTCCAGGAACCCAGCAGGCAAATAAAGACCCCAAAGTTATGACTGTTTAAAATCTTGTGATTTGACGGCAGTTGTGATTTCGGAGTTGTGATTTCAATGTTGTGATTTCGGAGCTGTGATTTCAATGTTGTGATTTGGGTGCCGTCTCGGGATTCGGGGGGATCGTTAGGATTTTGGCTCCATTTCCTGATTTTGACGGCAAATTCGTTATTTTGCGGGACAGTCTCCTGCGTTCGGTGACGCTCGTACGATTTAGCGGGACGGTTGGGGGATTCTCAGGCGAGCCCGTGAGTTTGACGGTAACCATGTGATTTTTGCGGGGCAGTCGCTGGGGTTGGAAGGTGGTCTGGTGATTTGGGGGGCACGGTCTCGTGGTTGTGAGGGCACGGTCATGATTTATGGCAGCAGGCTTCTGATTCTCAAGGTCGTGTCTTGCCTTTGGGGGCTGGCCCGCAATGGGGAAGGCGGTATTCTGGTTTGCATGGTAGTCTCCCAGTCAGGGGGCAGTCTCACGCATTTGAAGATGATCTCATGATTTGGGGCAGCAAGCTCACGATTTTGAAGGTAAATGGCCTGGTTCTAGGCATCAGGCTCATGGGGCTGAAGGCAATAACGTGATTTTGGGGGGGCAAACGTGTGATTCGGAGGAGGCTGTCTCATGAGTTGGGGGGCCCTAGCTCTCAGCGTGCCGCTCTGTGTGTGTGGGGGTGGGGGGGGAGTCACCAGGGCCAAGACACACAGGCTGAGATGCCGACATGACACCCCATGTGAGCAAGCGATTCAGAAAGAGTTTATTGATTTTGAAAAGGCCACCGGGACGGGAAGGGACTGCAGCCTGCCAGCTCCTATCAGCGTCTTCCTGCTTTGGAGGCAGACGACAATTTCCTTCCCCCTCCCCACCCCCGCTCGGTCCTTTACACCCAATTCCAGAATTGAATCCCCGCCCCCACCCAGCTGGGATCCCACCGGGGAGGGACTGAAGAATCTAGAGCAGGGGGGTCCTGGGGAAAAGCCACTGAGAGAGGAGGGATGGGAGGGGAAACTGAGGCTCACAGTCTTGACCCACTTGTTGTCCTCTTCCCCCCAAATGGGGAACCCAAAGCCAGAAAGGTGAGAAGTGTATTGGTGTGAGCGAGGGGATGGGAAGGATCTGTCAGGGAGCTCGGGGGAGGGGATGGGGATGCGGGGATGAATACATAGGTACCTTCTCTTGCCTGCCCCGCCCATCTGTCCGCATACACCTCCTCTAGCTACCGAAATCCGGCCCTGGCCCTGGTGCAGTCAGGGGGTGACTCCGGACTAACAGCAGAACTCGCCCCTGGAAAATGCCCCAAGGAGAAGTGGGAAACCTACTGGCCCAATCACTGCCTCAGTTTCCCCCGGGGGTGAGAGGGGGTAGTGTGTGGCCCTGAGCTGGCTTCTGGTTTCAGGGAGGTGGGGGGCCGGCTGCCTCCCCCACTTCTGTGCTGGACTGAGACTGGGGTGAGGGTAGGAGCGGCGTTTAAATGGGGTTACCCTGCCCTAGAGAAGTGTGTGTGTATGCGTGTGTCCCCCGTCCTGGAGGGGCTGGGCCGTGTGTGTGTGTGTGTCCGTCCTGGAGGGGCTGGGCCGTGTGTGTGTGTGCTTGTGTGTGTCTCCATCCTGGAGGGGCTGTGTGTGTATGTGTGTGCACGTGTGTGTGTGTGTCCCCGTCCTGGAGGGGCTGGTCCATGTGTGTGTGTGTGTGTGTCCGTCCTGGAGGGGCTGGGCCGTGTGTGTGTGTGCTTGTGTGTGTCTCCATCCTGGAGGGGCTGTGTGTGTATGTGTGTGCACGTGTGTGTGTGTGTGTGTGTCCGTCCTGGAGGGGCTGGGCCGTGTGTGTGTGTGCTTGTGTGTGTCTCCATCCTGGAGGGGCTGTGTGTGTATGTGTGTGCACGTGTGTGTGTGTGTGTGTGTCCGTCCTGGAGGGGCTGGGCCGTGTGTGTGTGTGTGCTTGTGTGTGTCTCCATCCTGGAGGGGCTGTATGTGTATGTGTGTGCACGTGTGTGTGTGTCCGTCCTGGAGGGGCTGGGCCGTGTGTGTGTGTGCATGTGTGTGCTTCCATCCTGGAGGGGCTGTGTGCGTGTGTGTGTGTGTGTGTGTGTGCATGTGTGTGTGTGTGTCCCCGTCCTGGAGGGACTCTGTGGGTATGTGTGTGTGGGTGTATGTGTGTGTGTCTCCATCCTGGAGGGGCTGTGTGTGTGCATGTGTGTGTGTCCCCATCCTGGAGGGGCTGTGTGTGTGCGTGTGTGTGTCTCCATCCTGGAGGGGCTGTGTGGGTGTGTGTGCGTGTGTGTGTCCCCATCCTGGAGGGGCTGGGCCGTGTGGGTGTGGGTGTGCATGCTCGATCAGGTACGTGGGTGCAGTATGTAACACAGGGCAGCAGGGACACCCCCTACGCGCCCTCCCCCGCCCCCCACACACACTCACTCCGAGCTCGACACCCTGAGGATCATTATTATAAACGCTGTCTCCATTTTTATGTGCTGCATTTTCTTACCAGCTCGAGACCGTGGCTCAGATCACTGTACGGCCCCCCGAGCTGGAAGAGAACCCAGGAGTCCGGGCTCCCAGCCCCCCCCCCCGCTTCTGCATTTAGACCTGGCTGCACCTCAGTGTGCATCATGGCCAGGCTCCATAGATCACCTGAATTAGCCAAAGCCAGAGAGAGAGACTGTGTGTGCAGTGTGTGTGTGTGGGGGGGGGTGCACTGATGGGGGGAGGGGTGTTATTAGTCATGCCGTGAGAGCCACTTTCATACCCCCATAGGAGCTGGGCTTGCAGGGTCAGGAGTGAGGGGCACCGGCAGAGCCGGGGGAGCCCAGGGCTGGACTAGCAGGGGGGGGAGGGCAGGGGGCTGGCAGAGCTGAGGTGAGGGGCTGGCAGGGCGGGGGGGCAGAAGCTGAGGGGAGGGGCTGGAGGGGGGCAGGGGGCTGGCAGGGCGGGGGGGCAGAGGCTGGGGGGTTGCCGGGCAATGATCGATCTCTGTCTGTGCCCGTCTCCCCCGTCACCGTGTGGCTGGCTCTGAATGCAAAGTGACCGTCCACCCCCTCACCCCTCTCCTGTCCGCCCCCATCCCCCAGCCGCTTCCCCAGGCAGCTCCCCGGTGCCCCTCACTCCCGACCTCGCCCGGCCCACCCCATGTCCGGCCGGGTCACTGGGGGGGGGGTGCCCCTGTTTCGCTGCAGGCTTCTCCACGGCTTCGCTTACTTGTGTCCCTGCCGCAGCTACGGACCGGCCCCGCCCCACCCGGGCCAATAGCCGGGCTCCCCCCCATCACCCCATGGGCCCGGCCCTCCCCCCACCCCGCTCAGCGGGGGTACGCACGTGGCTGCGGGGCAGGATCGGCCTGAGGGAGCCGGGAAGGTCCCGGGGATCCCAACCCTGCCCCCACCCCTGCCTATGCCCCCAGCCCCCCAATCCCAGCCCTGCCCCCTCACCCCTGCCTGTGTCCCCCACTTCCCCCAGCCTCCCCAGCCCAGCCCTGCCCCCCCAGCCCTGCCGGTGCCCCCCACTCCTGACCCGCAGCCCCCCGTGACCCCCACAGCCCTGCTCCCCCCAGCCCTGCCGGTGCCCCCCACTCCCTCCCAGCCCTGCCCCCCCAGCCCTGCCAGTGCCACCCTCTTCCACCCAGCCCCCCATCTCAGCCCTGCCCCCCTCAGTCCTGCCAGTGCCCCCCACTCCTGACCTGCAGCCCCCCCCCCAATCCCAGCCCTGGCTCCTCTGAGGTTGTTACATGGTGTGGGGGGTGGGAGGGGGTATGCAGTGAAGGTTGAGATGCGGGTGTTGAAATGAGCAAGCGCCCCCGGACGGACCCAGACGGGTGCTGGGCGACGGGGCTGGGATCAGAGCGGCCTGTGCGTAGGGGGCAGCGCCTCCTGCTGGCCTCAGCTGAATTCACATTCCAGGGGGCTCCAGAGCGGCGCTAGGGGGCGCTGCGCTGCAGGGGGCGGGGCGGGGGCTCTCCCCTGGCAGTCAGGACTGGTCCCAATGCCCCAGGCTCGCACTAGGGGGCACTGTGCTGCAGGGGGCGGGGCGGGGGCTCTCCCCTGGCAGTCAGGACTGGTCCCAATGCCCCAGGCTCGCACTAGGGGGCGCTGTGCTGCAGGGGGCAGGGTGGGGGCTCTCCCCTGGCAGTCAGGGCCGGTCCCAATGCTCCAGAGCGGCGCTAGGGGGCGCTGTGCTGCAGGGGGCGGGGCGGGGGCTCTCCCCTGGCAGTCAGGACTGGTCCCGATGCCCCAGGCTCGCACTAGGGGGCGCTGTGCTGCAGGGGGCGGGGCGGGGGCTCTCCCCTGGCAGTCAGGACTGGTCCCAATGCCCCAGGCTCGCACTAGGGGGCGCTGTGCTGCAGGGGGCAGGGTGGGGGCTCTCCCCTGGCAGTCAGGGCCGGTCCCAATGCTCCAGAGCGGCGCTAGGGGGCGCTGTGCTGCAGGGGGCGGGGCGGGGGCTCTCCCCTGGCAGTCAGGACTGGTCCCGATGCCCCAGGCTCGCACTAGGGGGCGCTGTGCTGCAGGGGGCGGGGTGGGGGCTCTCCCCTGGCAGTCAGGACTGGTCCCGATGCCCCAGGCTCGCACTAGGGGGCGCTGTGCTGCAGGGGGCAGGGTGGGGGCTCTCCCCTGGCAGTCAGGGCCGGTCCCAATGCTCCAGAGCGGCGCTAGGGGGCACTGTGCTGCAGGGGGCGGGGCGGGGGCTCTCCCCTGGCAGTCAGGACTGGTCCCGATGCCCCAGGCTCGCACTAGGGGGCGCTGTGCTCCCAGAGGCCCTAGCATGTCCTCCAAAGGGCGGGGCTTGAATACGGGGCTCTGGGCCAAACCCCAGCTGGGGCGATTGCACTCAGATTCCCTAAATCCTCAAACTGAGATTTTCATTCACTTCCCACCTGAAATTGTACTGAATTGTTGTGAATTAAACAGCCACTGTGCTCCACCCCAGAGGTGGCTGCATCTCAGCACCAGGTGAACCAGGCCTGTGTCTTGCTGTGTGCAGCTGTTACCCGGTTACCCCACCCCAGAGGTGGCTGCATCTGAGCACCGGGCGAGCCGTCCCCACGCATTATCTCATCCATTCTCTCTTTCTGCCCTCAGGGCTGCTGGTGCAGAGCCTGGAGTATAACCAGCCGGCCGACAACTACACCGTGTGTCAAGGGGACAATGCCATTCTGAGGTGAGACCCTGCCAGAGCGGGCCCCGCACTGTGGGGGTGAGGCTGGGTGTCGCTGACCCCTGCTGGAGGGGCCCCCACCCCGCTCCCCGCAGCAGGGCGCCCCCTAATGCCACTCACCCCACCGGGGGTGGGGAAATAATGCTGTCAAAAAGCCAGATTAGGTACACCCACCAAACCCTGCTTCAGTGCAAGGGCTGAGCTGGTAGGGGGCTGCGGGTCGGGAGAGAGGGGCACCGGCAGAGCTGGGATGGGGGGCAGGCCGGGGCTGGACTAGCAGGGTTCATCTGAGCGTGTTTTGATGGAGACCCTACAATAACAAACATGTGCAACATTAGGGTTTGGATGAGAAACCCGGCGATGATAAATTGTGCTTGAGAGATCCTAACAATAACTGCCAAAAGACCCTATAGTAACAAACCACATCGGAGAGACTCGACCGTAACCGCTGAGTGCTACAGTGCCCGGACCAGAGACCCTCGGTGGGTGGGTCCTTTTCAGAGCACCAGGAAGGGATGTGAAAAGTTGTGATCTATCCATGTATCCCCATAGCTCCGTCTGTCTATCTATCCCCACACACCCCCTCTATCTATCTATCTATCTATCTATCTATCCCCATACACACCCTCTATCTATCTATCTATCCATC
Source organism: Malaclemys terrapin pileata (assembly GCF_027887155.1). Classification (NCBI taxonomy): domain Eukaryota; kingdom Metazoa; phylum Chordata; order Testudines; family Emydidae; genus Malaclemys; species Malaclemys terrapin. The sequence continues at coordinate 18,083,217 of NC_071525.1, read as the reverse complement.
CCCATCCACCCCTCTATCTATCTATCCCCATCCACCCCCATCTATCTATCTATCTATCTATCTATCCCCACACACCCCGTCTCTCTCTCTCCCCCCCTACCCCCGCTCCCTCCTGCAATGCACCAGCCAGCCTGACTCATGCTCAGAGCTGACCTAGATCCGTCTTCCCCCCCCTTCCCCGGCCGCCGCAGCCCTCCCAGCAGCTCTGCCCTGGGGCGATGGAGCTGGGCTGACCTAGATCCTGGGGGTAAGTGGGGTGGGGGGCGGCTGGGAGTGGGGCTGCGCGGTGGGTGCTGAAGGGGGAGCCCACACAGCCCCCTGCACGCGCTCCCGACCCCATATCTCCTTCCCAACACCCCTGCCCCCCCAGCCAGGCTGGCTCCCCGTCCCCTAACATTGTCTGTGACTCCCTCCCACCCCCATCCCCGACTGACACTGAGCTGGTCACATGCCGGCTGTGAGCCGCACACACCCAGCAGGGGGCGCTCCCAGACCCCCACCCTCCTCCTCCCCCGCACAGACCCCTGCAGCACAGCGCCCCCTAGTGCCACACTGGGGCATCAGGACCTGCCCTGACTGCCGGGGAGAGCCCCCACCCCGCCCCCTGCAGCACAGCGCCCCCTAGTGCCACACTGGGGCATTGGGACCTGCCCTGACCGCCAGGGGAGAGCCCCCACCCCACCTCCTGCAGTACAGCGCCCCCTAGTGCCGCCCTGGGGCATTGGGACCTGCCCTGACTGCCAGGGGAGAGCCCCCACCCCGCCGCCTGCAGCACAGCGCCCCCTAGTGCCACACTGGGGCATCGGGACCAGCCCTGACTGCCAGGGGAGAGCCCCGCCCCGGTCCCTGCGGATCTCACAGTGTGATCAGCCGAGTGCTGTCCAATTCACGTCCTGCAACTGCCGGCTGCTGGCTCCTGGATCCCCTGAGAGCTGGAATTATTTAGTGATTGTTGCATTAAAGAAGAGAAAACAGCCCCCCTAATTCAATCTCCCTCTGCTGACCGGGGGGCTCACAGACAGGAGCGAGCAGGAATGGCAGGGGGCTGCGGGTCAGGAGTGAGGGGCACCGGCAGAAGTCGGGGGGGGGCAGGGCAGGGCTGGGCTGCCAGGGGGCTGCAGGTCGGGAGTGAGGATGAGCTCTGACATCTCGCCTTCCTTGGGTCTGGACACACAACTGCTCCTGAGCTGGGAAGAGAACCCAGGAGTCCTGGCTCCCAGCCTCCCTGCTCCAACCACTAGGCCCCACTCCCCTCCCAGAGCCTGGGATAGAACCCAGGAGTCCTGGCTCCCAACTCCAATAACTCTGTCAAGGTTTTTTATCTCAGCCGAGAGCTGGTTCACAGCCGCACCATAGCAGAGCTAAGAGGCAAAGGGGGTTCCGGCTCTGGGCTCCCCTGTGCCCCTCACTCCCAACCCGCAGCCCCCTGCTAGCCCAGCCCTGGGCTCCCCCCTCCCAACTCTGCCGGTGCCTCTCACTCCTGACCCGCAGCCTCCTGCCAGCCCAGCCGGGGGCTCCCCGGTGCCCCTCACTCCTGACCCGCAGCCCCCTGCCAGCCCAGCCGGGGGCTCCCCGGTGCCCCTCACTCCTGACCCGCAGCCCCCTGCCAGCCCAGCCGGGGGCTCCCCCCTCCCACCTCTGCCGGTGCCCCTCACTCCCAACCCGCAGCCCCCTGCCAGCCCAGCCGGGGGCTCCCCGGTGCCCCTCACTCCTGACCCGCAGCCCCCGCTGTCTCTGCCCCCAGCTGTTCCATCGACGAGGAGGTGACCCGGGTGGCCTGGCTAAATCGCTCCAACATCCTGTACGCCGGGAACGACAAGTGGTCCATCGACCCGCGGGTCCAGCTCCTCACCAACAGCCCGGCCGAGTTCAGCATCGTCATCGCCAGCGTGGACGTGTGGGACGAGGGGCTGTACACCTGCTCCTTCCAGACCCAGGCCAAGCCCCACACGGCCCAGGTCTACCTCATCGTGCACGGTATGGGGCGGGGGAGGGGAGGGGCGGGGCTGGGGCAGAGGGTGGGGGGGCTGGGCAGTGATGGGGATGGAGTTGTGGGGATGGACAGGATCAGGGAGAGGAGGGGGAGCCTTGGGGTGGGGGAATGTGCTGGGATGGGGGGATGGGGGTGTGGGGCTGGGCAGGGATGGGGGATTGTGGGCGTGGGGCTGGGCAGGGATGGGTTGGGAGGTGGGGGGGTGGGCAATGACTGGGGTGGGGGGATGGGCAGAGATGGGGATGGGGTTGTGGGGATGGGCAGGGACAGGGAGAGGAGGGTGGGGGCCTTGGAGGTGGGGGATCTGCTGGGATGGGGGGTGGGGGTGTAGGGCTGGGCAGGGACGGGTTGGGGGTGGGGGGATGGGCAGAGATGGAGGAGCAAGGACCAGTGGGGGCAGGGGAGGGGGAGTCTGTCCGGCGATGCACGGCCGAGAGGGGAGGGGGAATTGGGGGCCGGTGGGGGATGGGGGGATGGTCCATGGGGCGCTGCACAGAGATCTATGGGGAAGCTGGGGTCGGGGCTCCCAGCAGGGGCAGGGCTGTCTCCTGCTGTAGGGCTGGTGCTGGACCCACGTGTGTGTCCGTCCCTAGTGCCTGCGACGCCCCCACCCCCCGCCCAGGACCCTGTCACTTGGGGCTGAGTTTGGGACGTCAGTGCCCCTGCGCCCCGCCCCAGAGCTGGCTGCATTTCAGGCCCAGGCCAGGGGGCCCTGGAGACCCAGCCCCGTGTGATTGGAGCCAGGCACCGTTTGGAGGTTTTGCCGGCTCAGCTGCCGCCCCCCAGGTGCCTGCGGCGCCAGGAAGTGGGGACAATGGAGCCTGATTAGATCCGGGGGGGGGCAATTGCGGGATCCCTGCCGCAGCTGTTCGCCGCTTCGCCCTTATTGGCTGCGGCCCTCGTTGTTCGGCCAATCAGCTCGCACAATGGGCCTTGTTAGCGAGGCTGGGGGAGACTCACGTCAAGGGGCGGCTTTTTTTGGCTTTTCTACCAAATTGTCCCATGGGGGGGGGGGGGAGTCCAATGTTAACACCCCATGCGCCGCCCGGCACTGAGATGCGGCCACCTCTGGGGTGGGGCACAGGGACTGGTTACACAGGGACCCCTCACCCAGCCCTGGGATGCAGCCACCTCTGGGGTGGGGTGCAGGGGCTGGTTATACGGGGACCCCTTGCCCAGCCCTGGGATGCAGCCACCTCTGGGGTGGGGTGCAGGGGCTGGTTATATGGGGACCCCTCGCCCAGTGCTGGGATGCAGCCACCTCTGGGGCGGGACATGGGGGATGGTTATACAGGGACCCCTTGCCTGGCTCTGAGATGCGGCCACTCTAGGGTGGGGCGAGGGGGCTGGTTATACGGGGACCCCTCACCCAGCCCTAGGATGCAGCCACCTCTGGGGTGGGGTGCAGGGGCTGGTTATACGGGGACCCCTTGCCCAGTGCTGGGATGCAGCCACCTCTGGGGTGGGACACAGGGGATGGTTATACAGGGACCCCTCGCCTGGCTCTGAGATGCGGCCACCTCTGGGGCGGGGCGTCTGGGTACCAGCCCCACTCGGTCAACCCCTAGCACCAGGCATGGGGGCTCAGAGAGGAGGGCTCCCCCAGAGTTCGGAGGCTGGCACTGCTCTCACTGCTCTCCCCTGCCCCCCCCCACCTCCCGCAGTGCCAGCTCGGATCACGAACATCTCCTCGGCCGTGACGGTGAACGAGGGGAGTGATGTGAGTTTGCTGTGCATGGCCACGGGCAAACCAGAGCCCACTGTGACCTGGAGACAGCTGAGAGGTAAGAGGGAGCGGGCCGGGGAGGGGGCGATGTGCAGATGGTGGGGGGGAAGGTGAGAGAGGAGGGGGAGGGGAGGAGTAGGCGGGGGATGATTGGGAGAGGGGACAATGCGGGGGGTGGATCAGGGCAGGGGGAGATGGAGGGGGATTTGCCGGGATGTGGAGGGAGGGAGGGAGGTTGGACGGGCTGAGGAAAGAGGGGATCCGGGTGGAGCGGGGGCTGGGGGGACCTGGAGCTGTCATGGAGGAATCAGACAGGAGCTCGACCTGCTGCCCCTCACTCCCAACCCGCAGCTCGGCCAGTGCCCCTCACTCCCGACCCGCAGCCCCCTGGTACCCCAACACCCTCCAGCTCGGGCAGTGCCCCTCACTCCTGACCCGCAGCCCCCTGGGCACCCCGACACCCTGCAGCTCGGCCGGTGCCCCTCACTCCCGACCCGCAGCCCCCTGGGCACCCCGACACCCTGCAGCTCGGCCGGTGCCCCTCACTCCCGACCTGCAGCCCCCTGCTGGCCCAGCCCTGGCAGGTGGTGGCCGTACCTCAGGAGGTGTTGATAACTGTTGTGTTGTTGTGTGTTTTTTTTCTCGTGTGTAAGTCTGTGTTTGTGTCTGTCTCCCCCCCGCTCCACATCTCCTCCCCACACACAGACGGGTTCACCAGCGAAGGGGAATATCTGGAAATCACCGAGATCAACAGGCAGCAGGCCGGGGAATACGAGTGCGTCACGGCCAACGGTGTCTCTCTGGCCGACAGCAAGAGGGTCCTGATCACAGTCAACTGTGAGTCAACGTTTGGGCTTCCCCCTCTAGGGGGCGCCGGCTCCCGTCCAGCCTCAAGGCAGAGACTGGCTGGCTCAGTGGGGCAGGCAATGGAATTTGGGGCCTTTCCCCACTAGGGGGCGCCAGCTCCTCTCCTTTAATTCCTTCGCTTTCTCCTCTCAGACCCTCCCACCATCAAGGATGTGAAGGACGCCTATCCCCCCATGGGGAAGCCGGCACTGCTGAGATGTGAGGCCATGGCCGTGCCCCCTGCCGAATTCGAGTGGTTCAAGGATGACAAGCAGTGAGTGACCCTCCTTCCTGGCCACGCCCATCCCCTCCAAGAACGGGCCCTATTGGCCTGCCCCAGGGGTGACTGACGTCCAATCAGCGACCCTCTGGCTTCTCGTTGGCCATGCAGCATCATGTGATCTGTGGTAGACTAAATGTCAAAATTCCCCTCCCAGTGAGATCTGAGCTGTGAGAGTCTCCTCCAGGAACAATTTAATCCCCTTTCCGGGGCTCTCTGTCATTGCTGTTTTTTTGTGTTGGTTGTTGGATGATTGTTGCTACGTTGGGTTGGTTGATTGATGGTTTGTTGATTTGGTTGGCTGTTGGTTTGTTGAGTTGGTTGAAGGGTTGATTATTGGTATTGATCTGTTGAGTCAGTTGGTTTGTGGGGTTGGTTGTTGGGCTGGTTGATTGATGGTTTGTGTAGGTGGTTGGTTGTTGGGCTGGTTGATTGATGGTTTGTGTAGATGGTCGGTTGTTGGGCTAGTTGATTGATGGTTTGTGTAGATGGTCGGTTGTTGGGCTGGTTGATTGATGGTTTGTGTAGGTGGTCGGTTGTTGGTTGGTTGTTGGGCTGGTTGATTGATGGTTTGTGTAGGTGGTCGGTTGTTGGGCTGGTTGATTGATGTTTTGTGTAGCTGGTCGGTTGTTGGGCTGGTTGATTGATGGTTTGTGTAGGTGGTCGGTTGTTGGTTGGTTGTTGGTATGTTTGGTCAGTTGGTTGGTGGCTGGTTTGCAGGGTTGGTTGTTGGGTTAGTTAATTGATGGTGTCAGGGCTGATTCCCCACTCTGGCACTCCGAGTGCAGAAGGTGGAGGCCTCCATGGATTCTAAACATTAATACCGGCCACTCCACACTTGAGTTACACTCCCAAGGTTACAGCTTCTCTCTGACCTTGGCTTGGTAAACGCTGCCACCACCCAGAGGACACAGAGGAGTCCAGAAGCCAAAATGAAGAAATTAACCTGATTGTGTCTATTTAAACATTCCCTGTCCCGGTGATTCCTTCGTGAATTTTCATACCTGGTTCAAACCTTACACAGCATTGCTGCTATTAGCATGGTTGCTCTGTGTCCCCCCAGGCCATTGGTTTGATGGTGGTAACGGGTGGCAACCAAGTGGTTCACCCCATGAGCTTCCCAAAGACGTTTCATGGTCCCTGCCAGGAAGTTGGTCCCTGAATCCGTAAGGATGTCGGAGGGCCAACCTACCTCGGCAAAAATGTCTGCCAATGCCTGGCTCACGCTTTTAGCGCTGGTGTTGCTTAGGGCTACTGCTTCCGGCCATCAGGTGGCAAACTCCATGAAAGTCAGTACGTACTGCTTTCCTCTGGGTGTCTTCTTAGGGAAAGGACCCAGAATATCCACAGCTACTCGCTGAAATGGGACATCAATTCTGGGAAGTGGCTGGAGAGGGGCTTTGACCTGGTCTTGGGGCTTTCCCACTCGTTGGCACACCTCACAAGACCGGACACAGGTAGAAACATCCTTGCCCATTCCCTCCCAGTGGAAGGACTTCCCCAAACAGTCCTTGGTCCTGTTCACGCCAGCATGGCCACTAGCGTGATCGTGGGCTAAGCATAAGAGCTTTTCCCTGTACTTAGTTGGAACTACCAACTGTCTCTGAGGACGCTAGTCCTCCTTGTGCCCACCCGAAAGGGTCCCCTTGTATAAGAGTCCCCCTTCTATAACAAAAATGGACCTATTAGAAGAGCTGAGAGGCGGTGGGTTGCTCTGTGCCGCCGTCCAAGCTCCCTTGAGTCTCTCATCCGCTTCCTGCTCTGCCTGGAACTTCTCCCTTGATGCTGGAGACATCAGTTCCTCGCTCGGTTGGGGACTTGGGCTTGGTCCCACTGGAAGCGATGCAGGTGCTGGGGGGTGTCTCCGTCGACTGTGAACCGCTCTCCACCAGTGCACTGGGTTGTATTTCAGGCTCCGGTTGAGCCTCTTGCGCCGGTGTAGCTGCTGTGGCAGGTGCAGGCTCTGTGGCGCCCTTTGGCGCTGGTTCCCCTGACTCTGGTGGGGTGGCAAGCACAGCTCCGGTGCTGACTGCTCCACCAGTTCCAATCCTTGGGCTGGATTTACAACCACTGCCATAGACTCTGGTCTGGGGCCTGGTTCCACCATCTCTGGCTGGGTCCCTGTAGGAGGCTCAGGAATGGAGTTAGCTGTGGAGGCCCGTTTAGCCTGGCTGCAGGTGACCATCCCCACCCGTTTTGTTAGCCTCACGTGGTTGGCTAAGACTTCTCCCAGCAGATGGGAATGGGATAATCGTCATAGACTGCAAAAGTCCATAGTCCTGACCAGCCCTTGTATTGGACAGGCAATCTGGCTGTAGGCAAGTTAAAACAGTTGGCTTAAAGGGTTGCCCCGTCGCTTGGGCCTCCGGGTCAATGAATTTGGGGTCCACCAGGAATTGGTGGATAGCTGACACCTGTGCTGCAGTGTCTCTCCACACAGCAATCTTCCTCCCGCCCACACTCACAGTTTCCCTTCGCTCTGGGGGTATTTGTGAGGCATCTGGGCCTGAAGGCTCTTGGTGGGACCCCGGGGTGATGAGTTGTAGTCGGCTGGTGCTCTTGGGGCAGTTGGCCCTCACATGCCCCAGCTCATTACATTTGAAGCATCGCCCAGCTGACTGTGGGCTGGGGTGAGCTGGGTGGTTGGAGAGTGAGGTAGTGGGACAAGAGGGCATCGGGGGTCTCCATGGCTGTGTGGAGGTCTCCTCCTTGTGAGGTGGGCTTTGGGCTGACCCCAATGGTGGGGGTTGTCTCGAGTTGCCCCTTCTGGTATCCGCACCAACTGCTACTAGCTTTCTTCTTCTCCGCCATCTCCACCCATTTGGTTCTGATCTCCCCCACCTCGGTTACGGTTTTGGGCTTCCCATCTAGGATGTACCTTTCGATTTCCTCAGGAACCCCCTCTAAGAACTGCTCCATTTGCATTAGTATAATGGCTAACGGGGTCGGGCTGGAGACTCTTGCCTACATGCTCGGGGTCTTACTGATCGCCACATTTGGGGTCGGGAAGGAATTTTCCTCCAGGGCAGATTGGCTGAGCCTCTGGAGGTTTTTCGCCTTCCTCCGCAGCATGGGGCAGGGATCTCTAGCAGGAGGGTCTCTGCCGATTGAAGTCACTAAAAACAGGATTGGGGACTTCAACAGCAGAGTCCAGGGAAGGGGTAGGGACGGTTTTATGGCCTGCAGCATGCAGGGGGTCAGACCAGATGATCATAATGGTCCCTTCTGACCTTAAAGTCTATGAGTCTATTAGGAGAGACAGATCCTCCAGAGATTTAACACTTGCTCCTGATAGCCAGACATCCCAATTTTTCCCAAGGTGGTGGACGTGTCGGGGAAATGCCACGTCTGGTTTCCACCTTAGGGCTCTGAACCACCGACGGGCATGCTCGGGTGTTAGCCCCTGTCTGATTCTGGCCTTGTGTTTAAAACATTCGTACCCGTTCATGTGTTCCTTAGGCATGTCAGCTGCCACTTCTGCGAAGGGTCCACTGAGCTGCGGTCTCAGCTCCACCATATACTGGTCTGTAGAGAGGCTGTACCCAAGGCAGGCCCTTTTGAAATTTTCGAAGAAGGCCTCTGTATCATCGCCTCCCTTGTATGTGGGGAATTTCTTGGAATGGGGAGCGGTACCTGGAGAAGGACTGTCAGGGTTACCTGGTGGACCCAGCTTAGCCCTTTCCAGCTCTAAGCACTTCAGCTCTAACTCCACCTCCAAGCGCTTCGCCTCTCTTTTGTCCTCCGCTTCCCAGCGTATCATCGGTAGGAAGAAATCCCTGTCTTCCGCAGTCAGAACTCGGTCTGGGTTAAGGGCATCCCTCCAGCTTGGCACCATGATCTCGGTCGGGGGAGAGCTGACCCTTCCCTCCTGGGAAGTCCCCTTTTCCCCCATCCCCTCCCTGCATTCCCGTCATGGAGCTGGATGTCTGGGCTTGATCTGGGTCTGACTTCCCTGTGCCGTGCCGCTTTGGGAAACCTGGTCATTCTAGGGTTTCCGTGCCTGACCTCAAATTCATGCACAGGCTGCCCTACTCTAGCTTAACTATTTCGTTGCCACGAAGCTAGAAAAGAAAAGAAAAATAAACGGCTTGTTGGACTCCCTGACTGATCCCTTGCAGGCTGATCCCTTGGCCTGTTCCCCCTCAGGCAGCAAAGAGAAGAAAAGAAGGGAAAAAACCTCCCTGACTTTCAAGCAGCCAAAAGGAAAAATGTGTCCTTTTAAAATCCTGAGGGCTGTGCTTCTGGTTCAAAATGATCCCACTGCTGCCACCATGTCAGGGCTGAATCCCCCCCTGGCACTTCGAGTGCAGAAGTGGGGCCCGCAAGGATTCTAAACATTCATACAGGCCACTCCAGGCTTGTATTAAACTCCCCAGGTTACAGCTTCTCTCTGACCTTAGCTTGGTAAACGCTGCCACCATCCAAATGCAAAAAACCCCTTGGACCCACGAAGAGGCACTTGGGAGTTCCTCCCTGTGGGGCACCCTCAACCCTTTCAAAAATCAAGCACCCAAAATAGCTTTCTTGGGGGTTCATCTTAAAGGTTACAAGCAAACAAAAGCATCTGGGGTTAGCACAGAGGGGTCCACAAGCCAAAATAAAGAAATAAACCTGATCGCGTATATTTAAACATTCCCAGTCCCAATGATTTCTTCCAGGTATGGAAAATAATTTTTCATACCTGGTTCACACCTTACACAGCATTTCTGCTATTAGCATGGCTGCTCCTGTCCCCGCAGCCCAGAGAGACCAACAGACAAAGGGAAAGTTTCTTTCCCCATTTTATAAAGTTCTACTTTCCCACTGGCTCTTTTGGTCAGGTGCCCACTTTTTTTTTCTTTACCTGGGGGACTTTTTAACCCTTTTCAGATAAAGCAAGCAGGGAACAGACCAAGAGGGATTTTACAGCTAACTGGCTGGCTGGGTTTCCATCAAAGGGAGCTCCCCCCGCCTTTTATTTATCACAGGTGGTTTGTTGAGTTGGTTGTTGGTGCGTTGGGTTGGTTGTTGGGTTAGTGAATTGATGGTTTGTTGAGTTGGTTGTTGGTATGTTGGGTTGGTTGTTGGGTTAGTGAATTGATGGTTGGTTGGGTTGGTTGTTGGGTTAGTGAATTGATGGTTGGTTGAGTTGGTTGTTGGGTTAGTGAATTGACGGTTGGTTGAATTGGTTGTTGGTGTGTTGGGTTGGTTGTTGGGTTGATGGTTGGTATTTTGGGTCATTTGATTGTTGGTTTATTCAGATGGCTGGTTGGCTGTTGGGTTGATTGTTGGTTTGTAGGTTACTATTGTTGTTTGACACCTGAGTTCCTTGTCGATTGGTTAGTTGGCTGTTTGATATCAGGGTTCTTGGTGGTTGCTAGTTAATGGTTGGTTGATCTATTGGGTTGCTTGGTGGTTTCCTGGTTCTGTTTGGTGCATTGGTTGTTGGCAGGTTGGGTTGTTTGCTGGGTCTGTTGTTGGTTGGTTGGTTAGGTTGGTTCTTGGGCTGGTTGTTGGTGTGTTGGATCGGTTGTTGGTTTGGGGTTGTTGGGATGGTTGTTCGGTGGGTTGTTACTTTGTCAGGTTGGTTGTCAGGTGCCCCTCACTCCCGACCCGCAGCCCCCTCTAGCCCAGACGCTTCTGTAGTTTGTCGTGTTTCATGCTGGTTTGCTGATAAATCCCCTACCAGGTGTGAAACTGTGAGATCTTGTAATGCTCCCCCCTCTTTGCCCCCGACCCAGCAGACTCTTCGGGGGCCTCGAGGGGCTGCGGATCCGGAATGAGCGCACGCGTTCCATGCTGCTCATCGACAACGTCACCGCTCAGCATTATGGGAACTACAGCTGCCTGGCCTCCAACAATCTGGGGGTCTCCAATGCAAGCCTGCGGCTGATACGTACGTCCCCCTGCCCTGTACAACGGCTGGTCCTGCCCACTGTCATTCACCGCTGGCCCCACCCACCATTCCCCACAGCCCCCGCCCACTGTCCTTCACCACTGGCCCCAACAGCCCCGCCCATAATTCACAGCTGGCCCTGCCCTCTATCTTTCAAGACTGGCCCAGCCATAAACCCCCCTATGGGGTATAGTAACATTTAGATAGACTGTCCTGGCTCCCAGCCCCCCTGCTCTAATTACTAGACCCCACTCCCCTCCCAAACCAGGGACAGAACCCAGGAGTCCTGGCTCCCAGCCCCCTTGCTCTAACCACTAGACCCCACTCCCCTCCCAAACCAGGGACAGAACCCAGGAGTCCTGGCTCCCAGCCCCCTTGCTCTAACCACTAGACCCCACTCCCCTCCCAGACCAGGGACAGAACCCAGGAGTCCTGGCTCCCAGCCCCCTTGCTCTAACCACTAGACCCCACTCCCCTTCCAGACCAGGGATAGAACCCAGGAGTCCTGGCTCCCGGCCCCACCAATCTAAACCACCTTCCTCTAAAATGCTAAAGGCCAGTGAAGTACTTCAAATGCTTCTGAAAATCACCCTTGGTGCCCCCAGGCCCTTGAAAGTCTTGTCCCTGGTGTGAGATCCTCTTTCTTCTTTCGCCAGGCCCCGGTTCTGTGGAAAACGTAGCCGTGACCGGGATGGAGTCCCCCTTGTTCCTGGGCTTGCTGTCGTCCGCCTTTGTGACTCTCCTGTTTAAGATCTAGCGTGTTCGGCAGAGGCGGCGGAAGGAGAGGAGGCTCGGGCGGAGAGCGCGCCAGAGAGACCTTCTCCTTTCCGGGAGAGACGAAGAGAGAAAACAAAGAAACAAATCCGATCGAGAACCCCAGCACTGTGAGGGAAACGTGAAAAAAGAAAAAAAAAAACGACAAAAAATTATGCATTTCTTTCTACGGCCATTTCCCGTCACTTTCATCCCAGACACTTCCAGCCGGACTTGTTCTAAAAGGACAAACAAACTGACCTGCAAAGACACAGGGTTTTCAAGGGTTAACGGCCAGTGCTTCTGTGCCCCGTGGGGGCCCCCGCAATAGGGCTTGTGGTGAGGGGTTGTTCCCCTGCTCTGGGAGAGTTTGCGGTTCTCAGCTGCCGGGACAGACGAGCTTCGCTGGCTTTTGCAGATGTTGGGAGCTGGGCCTGTCTGTACCACACGCAGTGTTCGAGTGGAGAATTTCCCTAGTTTGGAGCTGAAAAATTCCTCAGCGAACAACGTTTCTTGGGCTGAGAATGACCCTTGTTTACACAGGGTTTGGACTCTGAATTTCCTGATTTCATGAAGCTTTCCGGGCTGAGATTTTCCTTCGCTCACCAAGTTTTCCGGGCTGAGAATTCCCTTGGTTTACACAGATCTGAGGCGGAAAATTTCCTTCCTTCGCAAAGGTTTTCGGGCTGAGACTGGTCCTTTTTTACACAGGTTTGTGGCTGCGAATTAATTAGTTTGCAAAGTTTTGGGGCCGAGAATTACCCTGGTTTGCACACGTCTGAGGCTGAAAACACCCTTCATTCACAAATTTTTTTGGACTGAAAATCCTTAATTCACAAAAATGTTTGCGCTGAGACTGACCCTTGTTTACACAGGTTTGAGGCTGTGAATTTTTCTAGTTCACAGCCTTTTGGGGGCTGAGACTGGCCCTGGTTGACACAGGTTTGAAGCTAGAAATGTCCTTAGTTCACAAAGTTTTGTGGGCTGAGACTTCTCCTAATTCACACTGGGTTTGGCTTGAGAATCTCCTTAGTTCACAAAGGTTTTAGGGGCTCAGACTTGCCCTAGTTTCTGCAGGTTTCAGGCTTTCCTAGTTCACAGGGCTTTGTCTTTACCCCAGTTCTGGGGTGCAGATTTATTTCCTTCATGAAGTTTTCTGGGGTGAGAATTTCCCTGGTTTACTGAGCTTTCGGGGTGAGCCTTTCCTTAATCCAGCAAGTTTTTTGTGAATTTCCTTAGTGAACAAACCAAACCAAAAAATACCCCCCTTTTAGCTGTGAATTCATAGAATCATAGAAGATCAGGGTTGGAAGGGACCTCAGGAGGTATCTAGTCCAACCCCCTGCCCAAAGCAGGACCAATTCCCAACTAAATCATCCCAGCCAGGGCTTTGTCAAGCCGGACCTTAAAAACCTCTAAGGAAGGAGATTCCACCACCTCCCTAGGGAACCCGTTCCAGTGCTTCACCACCCTCCTAGTGAAATAGTGTTTCCTAATATCCAACCTAAACCTCCCCCTCTGCAACTTGAGACCATTGCTCCTTGTTCCGTCATCTGCTACCACTGAGAACAGCCGAGCTCCATCCTCTTTGGACCCCCCTCACTTAATCCAGCGATTTGCCCCAGCAGGAATTTTTTCAGCTAATAAATTCCATCGCCTGGCAATTTTCATCGTTCATGAGGTTTTGTGGCCTGCAAATTGCCTTCAGCCAGTGCTGGTTTTGCCTGGGAAGTCCCTGGGGTCACAAAGTTTTGGGGGCTGAGAGTTTTCAATCGTTTCCCCTCCCCGCACCCCCGGCTTGGAGAAGACAGAGTTGGAAGCTGGCTGCCACCTGGGGATTTGAATTCAGCACCTTGATTCTGCTCCGTCCCGGCGCTCGGGGCACGAGGGGGCTCACACGCCCCTCTGAGCTGGCCGGCTCCCCAGCTCTGGACGGAGGAAGGCTTATAGCTGAGAGTTGAAACCACCCATCTCTTCGGCTGAGGAGATCCCCTTCCCTCTCTCCGTGCATGGTGGGGCGGCTGGTCAGGTCCGAGATGTCTCATCTGCTCCTCTCCGTCCCCGCCCCCGAGCCAGGGTGAGTCAACAGGGAGGGGACTGATTGGGGTGGGCTTCATGGGGCTCAGGCTTCGAGCAGTTGCCTGGAGGGGGCGTGGGGGGCGGGGGGCTTGTCCTGGGGCCTGACGAACGTTTGTAAAGTCGGTGTCGTCGTTCACAAAGTGGGGACCTGGCGGCGGGAGACCGGGAGACCCTACAATAACGAAGGGGCCCACTCAGTCCCAGCTGCAGCGATGGTGCACCAGTTTGACGATCCCATCTGCTTGTGGGAGACGTTAGAGTAACAGAATGTAAATGCAGTCCTGGCATTTATGAGAGACCCTACAATAACAAACTAGCATATGTACAGCCTTGTCCTGCCCAAGAGACCCTACAATAACAAACCAGCATGTGTACAGCCTTGTCCTGCCCAAGAGACCCTACAATAACAAACTAGCATGTGTACAGCCTTGTCCTGCCCCAGAGACCCTACAATAACAAACCAGCATGTGTACAGCCTTGTCCTGCCCAACAGACCCTACAATAATAACCAGCATGAGTACAGCCTTGTCCTGCCTGAGAGACCCTACAATAACAAACTAGCATGTGTTCATCCCTTCCCCTCCAGAGAGACCCTACAATAACAAACAGCATGTGTACAGCTCTCCCCCTCCCAAAAGACCCTACAATAACAACTGGTATGCGTACAGCACTAACCCTCCCGAGAGACCCTACAATAACAAACCAGCATATGCACAGCCTTCTCAATCCCGAGGGACCCTGCAGTAACAAAGCAGCATGTGTACAGCTCTCCCCCTCCCAAAAGACCCTACAATAACACCTGGTATGCGTACAGCTCCACCCCTCCTGAGAGACCCTACAATAACAAACCAGCATGTGTACATCCCTGCCCCTCTTGAAAGACCCTAGAATAACCAACCAGCATGTGTACAGCCCTACCCATCCCAAGAGACCCTATAATAAAAAAACCAGGGTACTCAGTATCAACTTTCCCAAGAGACCCTACAATAACAGATTGATATTTATCACCTTAATGAAATTAAGTTAATGAACCTGACCTAAGACTTTCCTTTATTGTTTGTAATAAGGGTTTGGGCTGGCTGGAAGGAATTACACACTGGTTTATTATTGCAGGGTCTCCTGGAAGTGCTGGAGGTTGCTCGCTTGGCTTGTTATTATTTGGCCTCCTGGGATTGGCTGGGCTGTAGAGACTTGGGTTTCTATTATTGTAGGGTTTCCTGAGAACGCCAGGAGCTGTGCAGGCTTGATGTATTATTGTAATGTCTTCTGGGAGGGCTGGGGAGCGGTGCAGGGTTGTCTTATTATTGTAGGGTCTTCTGGGATGGCTGGGGGTTGTGCAAATTAGGATGATTATTGTAGGGTCTCCAGGAAGTGCTTGGGACTGTGCTTGCTTGGCTTATTATTGTAGGGTCTGCTGGGAGTGCCAGGAGCTGTGGAGGCTTGGCTTATTATTGTAGGGTCTGCTGGGAGTGTCAGGGGCTGTGCAGGCTTGGTTTGTTATTGTAGGGTCTCCTGGGAGAGATGTGTGTGCATGTATACAGCATGAGGGCAGAGCTCATTCCAGGCGTATTACCTGGTAAACATCTCCATCACTGATCCTAAGGTCCTAGGACGATGGGTTATTCCATGGGCCCATCTAGGCTGGTGTCCTGCCTCCATCCCTATGGCCCCGGATCAGCTCGGGGGGGCCACGTCTCCCACAGGGAGTTGCCGTTTCAGAGAACGGCGCAAAAGACCCCACGGTTTTGGGATAGCCGGGTGGGAATCGGATCCTCCATTTTCGCAGGAAAATCCACCATTTTTGAAACTTCCAAACCGGAGCCAAACGAAATTGAAACTTCCTGTGAAAAGAAATTCTGGAAGGGGAGTCATTTTGGGTCGATCTCATCGTTCTGTTCCAGTTTTGGTACAAATATTTTTTTTAAACTTTATTTTTCCGTACTGTGAAATAAATCTTGAAATGAAAAAGGAGAAAGTTCCACTGGAGAATTTCCATCTGCTCTGGGGAACGTCCTGAAACTCCGGTGGGGGAAAGATTCCCACTGGATTTTTTCTCAACACAGAACAGGAGAAAAAACGGCATCGGATCAAACACTTGAGTCGGGGCTGGGTTGAGAAACAGAATCTTGGTCACCTTGACTGAGATATTAACAAACGTCCCCAAGTTTTTGGCCTGGGAATTTCCTTAGGGTTTGTTTTTTTTTATTTGATTTGATTTTTAACGAAGCGCAGTGGCCTGAGGGCTGAGGTGGCCAAAGACGTCTAAAGGATTTAAACGCCTAATTTATTATGTATTCAGTGTATTGTCTTGAGTGTCTTTTTTCTCATAGGCTATTTGAATTTAATTTCTAGGAGCCGATATTGTTTGGTATAAAAATATGCTTGTTTGGTTTTGTCCAGGAGACAAAATCCAGGTTGACAAAGGTTTGGTTTGGTCTCCCCTGGGAAGGGCCGTTGGGTTTTTAGAACAATTGAGAATGTCTTTTGTTCCAAGTGTGTCCGTCAGAACTAGGGTGACCAGATGTCCCGATTTTATAGGGCCAGTCCCGATTTTTGGGTCTTTTTCTTATATAGGATCCTATTACCCCCCACCTCCGTCCGGATTTTTCACACTTGCTGTCTGGTCACCCTAGTCAGAACATAGCTAGCTTGCCTGGGCGCTAGATTTAGCGACGTTATTTATTTATTTTTACGGTGCCAGCAAACATAAAACTCTGTCATGAAGGTGATTCACTAATTAGCAGTCGATATTATTGATCAGGTGTGTGACGGTCGTGCCCCATCACACCAGGCCCTATTGCACCAGGCGCCATACGTTCGGGTGCCATTTATTAGGTGTATTACGGTAACACCCAGGCACTGCAGTCATGGCCTAGGACCCCTGTGTGCTATTTATTAGGTGTATTACGGTGTCAGCCAGAACCCCAGCTAGAGAGGGAGGCTGCCTGGGCCTCCGGACGCCTGGGTTCTATTTCTGGCTCTGCCACAGACTTCCTGGGCCACGTGGGCGAGTGGCACCCTGCCTCAGTTTCCCCATTGGTACAATGGGTCCGGGCCTGGAGGAGCGGTACCCAGCTGCCTCGGTGATGGGCACCTTGGAGAGCTAGACAGTTTAGAGTCCCTGAGAATCCTGGCTTGTTGGGGTCTCTGACCCTTGTGTTTCCCACCGTGCTCACTGGGTCTCCACGCTGGCGGGAGGGAGAGCGGGTGTGGGGGGTGCTCTTCTTCCTACCTGCGGGGGGCGCTGCCGGGCACCTGTGATGTCATTGCTTCGGTGGCGGCATCCTCTGGCGCCCCAGCGTTGAGCCTGATGTTAGAGTCCAGGCATCAGCAGCACCTGTGACATCACAGTCATGGGATCAGCCTGGTCTCTGATGTCACCGTCCCGGAATCGCCCTCCCTGGTGACATCACAGTCATGGGATCAGCCTGGTCTCTGATGTCACCGTCCCGGAATCGCCCTCCCTGGTGACATCACAGTCATGGGATCAGCCTGGTCTCTGATGTCACCGTCCCGGAATCGCCCTCCCTGGTGACATCACAGTCATGGGATCAGCCTGGTCTCTGATGTCACCGTCACGGAATCGCCCTCCCTGGTGACATCACAGTCATGGGATCAGCCTGGTCTCTGATGTCACCGTCACGGAATCGCCCTCCCTGGTGACATCACAGTCATGGGATCAGCCTGGTCTCTGATGTCACCGTCACGGAATCGCCCTCCCTGGTGACATCACAGTCATGGGATCAGCCTGGTCTCTGATGTCACCGTCACGGAATCGCCCTCCCTGGTGACATCACAGTCATGGGATCAGCCTGGTCTCTGATGTCACCGTCCCGGAATCGCCCTCCCTGGTGACATCAGAGTCATGGGATCAGCCTGGTCTCTGATGTCACCGTCCCGGAATCGCCCTCCCTGGTGACATCAGAGTCATGGGATCAGCCTGGTCTCTGATGTCACCGTCCCGGAATCGCCCTCCCTGGTGACATCACAGTCATGGGATCAGCCTGGTCTCTGATGTCACCGTCCCGGAATCGCCCTCCCTGGTGACATCACAGTCATGGGATCAGCCTGGTATCTGATGTCACCGTCACGGAATCGCCCTCCCTGGTGACATCACAGTCATGGGATCAGCCTGGTCTCTGATGTCACCGTCACGGAATCGCCCTCCCTGGTGACATCACAGTCATGGGATCAGCCTGGTCTCTGATGTCACCGTCCCGGAATCGCCCTCCCTGGTGACATCACAGTCATGGGATCAGCCTGGTCTCTGATGTCACCGTCCCGGAATCGCCCTCCCTGGTGACATCACAGTCATGGGCTCAACAACCGTCAAGCCCTAGGGGGACCCTGCTCCCTTCCTCCTGCGTGTGGCCCCCTTGGGACAGCTTCAGATCTTGGTGTAGGTGGGTGTAACTCATTCCCCCCATCCATGCCCCCCCACACCCCATCCCCCATCCATCCCCCCCACACCTCCGTCCATCCCCCATCCCTCTCACTGCACACGCCCCACCCATCCCCCCTCGCGTCCATCCATCTCTCCAGCCCCCCCACCCCTCCATCCATCCACAGATACACCCCTCTGGCCATTCATCCATCCCCCCTACACCCCTCCATTCATCCCGCCCTCCAGCCCCATACACCGCCTTCATCCTTCCATCCCCACATCCCTGCCCTCCGCTCCCATCGGTCGGGCAGTATAGTCTAGGCAAAGCCAGTCCACGCTCACAAGGGGTGGGGGGTCATTGGAGTCATGAACGTCTGCAGAATCGTCATTTCAATTGAATTCACTCTGCAGCGGGGGGTGCACTCGCTCCGCTGCCCCCCCCTTGGCTCCCAGCCCCGCGGCCGCCGGGTGGTGGCAGTTTGGCTAACACCTGTCATCAGCACTGGGGCGAGTTGGGTATCGCGGGAAAGGCCCCTCTGCCCTGAACCCCAGGGCGCCCCCGGGACGTTCCTGACGCGTTAGCCCCTGGCCTGCTTTGCTCGGCCTCGCACGCAGAACTCATCCCACAGAGTCCCCAGCGTCCTGGCCAGCGGGGGTCCCCCGCGAGCCGCGTCCTCACACCGCCCTGCCGCCGGCTCCCGCTTCACGCCCGTCCATTCGGGAGCCTGGGATGTTTCACACACCAGTGGCCCCATGATCCGGCCTCAAAGACCCGTCCGTGCCCGGTGCCCCGGGCTCAGCCGTCCTGGGTGGTGCTCCGTCCCCGACTCTGCCCCGAGGCCCCGCCCCCCACTCCGCCCCTTTCCCCAAGGTCCTGCCTTTGATCTGCCTCTTCCCACCCCCCACTCTGCCCCGAGGCCCAGCCCCCCACTCCGCCCCTTCCCACAAGGTCCCGCCTTCGATCTCCCTCTTCCCACGCCCCACTCTACCCCGAGGCCCCTCCCTCCACTCCTCCCCTTTCCCTGAGGTCCCGCCTTCAATCTGCCTCTTCCCACCTCCCACTCTGCCCTGATGCCCCGCCCCCCACTCCGCCCCTTCCCCTGAGGCCCCACCTTCTATCTCCCTCTTCCCAGCCCTGCTCCGCCCCCTCCCCCAAGAGCCTCCCGCCTCCCACCAAACAGCTGATTGGGGTCCCGCAGAACAGCTGTGGCTGGTGGGTGCTGAGCACCCGCTATTTTTTCCCCGTGGGTGCTTCAGCCCCGCAGCACCCACGGAGCCGGCTTCTCCCGGAGCCTTTCCCCCACTTGGTCATTTGCCCTCTCGCCAGCAGGTGTAACTGCTCCCCCTGTCCATGGGACTGCTGCACCCCCCGGTAGCCCTGCGTGGGGCATCGTGCTGGGCTTCCCATGAGAAACGCGGTGGCGGGACGCCTCCGGGTCGGCGCAGAGCTCAGCGGTGACCGTATCCGCCGTCCCAAGAGAGTCTCCGGGGGCTGAAGCCAACTGGCGTTACCCCAGTGCCCTGCAATCTTTTCTCATTTGCAGACCCAGACACGTTTGGAAGGGGGGCATGGCCCCCATCGGCATAACCTGCAGAGCCCAGGGTGAAAACCGCGGCATCACGCCACGCGCTGGCCAAGTCCTTCAAAGGACAATTCCCACGCTGGAGACTTCGTCCTGCAAGCAACGAGATTAACGCCGCCTCGGTGTAGCGTCTTTGCTGGGCCGTCGGGAAGCTCCGTGGAGTCACTGACTCTTGCCGGACAGGTGCCGCACCGCGGGGTCTCCTCTGCGGGAGTATTTCCCATTGATTCCTCCTCATATGCATCAAACGCGAGGTGGATTTCGTCCTTGGGCCAGCGTTTTCCCTAGCGCCGCATAACAGACAAATCTCAGCTGGAGTTAGCAGATCCTCGTGTGTCGAGCGCTTGTCCCTCTGTGATCGCCATGTGGAAAGGGCTTGGTGGGAAGAAGGAACCGTCCGTGGGTGTTGGCGTCGGCCATGCCGGACGTGTGTTCGTTTGGTTTTCACCCGGCCCCCCGGCATTGTTCCGTCACATTCGAACAGCCATCGTGCTGCCCTGGAGAACTTGTCCTGACCCAAAGTCTCATGGCGCTGAGTTCTGGACATGACTGGCAAACGCCGACCCGGCCTGTGGTTAGCTCCATTCCCACCTTCTTCTTTGCATTCGAGCTCAGCATGACTCTGTTCTTCCTGCCGCGCGCCCGGAGAGCGCCGGAGCCTTGGATAATTCTCATGACCCAACGTGCCCATTGGACTGGCATCTGGAGCGAGCTCCTCGCCGCGTCCCTCTTCCCGTGCCGTTCAAATCGCCCCAGCACGTCATGAATGTAGCTGGACCTTGATTAGCTCTGGGGCCGTCATCCGGCCAGGCTAAACGGTTCGTTCGGAAGCCAGCGGCGCTCTTGGGCGGTCAGGAGAGACTGGCACAGAGCGTTTGGACGTGTCCTGCCCGCCAGCCCCCGGCGGCTGTCACAGCTGCATTTCGAGTGCTGGGGGCCCCCGGCAGGGAACGCGGGCCGGGGACCTGGCAGAAGGGGAAACTCGCCCACAGCAGTCCATGGCACGTAAGGGGCCACCGAGCGATGTGCTTACCCGGCCCCTCCGCAGTGGGGTGCTCCAGAGAGCCAGCCGCGCCGACGCTCGGCCCCTCCACATGGGACCAAGCCCCAGGGGATCCTGAGGTGTCTGGAATCGGTGCCTCTGGGATTGTGCTTCGTTCTGGGATGGTGGCCAGAACGTGGTGGCCCCCCCTGCGCCCCGCCTCTTCCCATCCCGTCCATTCACCACCCCCCGGAGGTCCCTGCCGCTCGCCTTGTCCCTCTCCTCAACCCCTCCCCAATGAGGCTCCCCCCCCCGCCCCCCGCCCGCCACTCACGGCATCCCTGTGGGTGGGGGGAGCTTGGAGGAGAGGGGGGAGGAGAGGAGGGACACGGCAAGCAGCAGCGGGCAGGCCAAGCGGGGAGGGGGCCACACGGGGGCGGGGCCTGGGGCAGAGCAGGTGGAATATGGGCATGGCCTGGGGTGGAGTGTGGGCGGGGTGTGGGCGGGGTGTGGGCGGGGCTGCAGGCAGAAGAGGCGGGGCAGGGAGCTAAACTTCACCCTTCCCAGATACCCCATCCATCCCCACACAACCCCTCCCTCCCTCCCTCCCTCCCTCCAACCATCCCCAAATACCCCCTCCATCCATCCATCCATCCATCCACCCCTCTGTCCATCCGTCTATCCATCCCCACACAACCCCTCCCTCCCTCCATCCATCCATCCCACACACATCCCTCCAACCATCCCCAAATACCCCCTCCATCCATCCATCCATCCATCCATCCCCCACACATCCCTCCAACCATCCCCAAATACCCCCTCCATCCATCCATCCATCCACCCCTCTGTCCATCCGTCCATCCATCCCCACACAACCCCTCCCTCCCTCCCTCCATCCATCCCCCACACATCCCTCCAACCATCCCCAAATACCCCCTCCATCCATCCATCCATCCACCCCTCTGTCCATCCGTCCATCCATCCCCACACAACCCCTCCCTCCCTCCCTCCCTCCAACCATCCCCAAATACCCCCTCCATCCATCCATCCATCCACCCCTCTGTCCATCCGTCCATCCATCCCCACACAACCCCTCCCTCCCTCCATCCATCCATCCCACACACATCCCTCCATCCATCCATCCATCCATCCATCCCCCACACATCCCTCCAACCATCCCCAAATACCCCCTCCATCCATCCATCCATCCACCCCTCTGTCCATCCGTCCATCCATCCCCACACAACCCCTCCCTCCCTCCCTCCATCCATCCCCCACACATCCCTCCAACCATCCCCAAATACCCCCTCCCTCCCTCCCTCCATCCATCCCCCACACATCCCTCCAACCATCCCCAAATACCCCCTCCATCTATCCATCCATCCACCCCTCTGTCCATCCGTCCATCCATCCATCCACCCCTCTGTCCATCCGTCCATCCATCCCCACAGAAGCCCATCCCTCCCTCCCTCCATCCATCCCCCACACATCCCTCCAACCATCCCCAAATACCCCCTCCCTCCCTCCATCCATCCATCCCCCACACATCCCTCCAACCATCCCCAAATACCCCCTCCATCCATCCATCCATCCATCCATCCACCCCTCTGTCCATCCGTCCATCCACCCCTCTGTCCATCCGTCCATCCATCCCCACAGAAGCCCATCCCTCCCTCCCTCCATCCATCCCCCACACATCCCTCCAACCATCCCCAAATACCCCCTCCATCCATCCATCCATCCATCCACCCCTCTGTCCATCCGTCCATCCATCCCCACACAACCCCTCCCTCCCTCCATCCATCCATCCCACACACATCCCTCCAACCATCCCCAAATACCCCCTCCATCCATCCATCCATCCATCCACCCCTCTGTCCATCCGTCCATCCATCCCCACACAACCCCTCCCTCCATCCATCCATCCATCCCCCACACATCCCTCCAACCATCCCCAAATACCCCCTCCATCCATCCATCCATCCATCCACCCCTCTGTCCATCCGTCCATCCATCCCCACACAACCCCTCCCTCCATCCCTCCATCCTTCCATCCCCAGACACTACTCCGTCTATCATCCATCAATATGTCTACATACTCATCCATCCATCCATCCCCACAACCTGCTATCCACCCATCCCCCCCCGACATCCCTGTCCATCCATCCACCCTCCCCAGATACCGCATCCATCCCCATACAAACCCCTCCCTCCCGCCCATCCATCTATTCACAGATACACCCCTCCGTCTGTCCATCCATCCCCACACAAACCCCTCCCTCCCTCCATCCATCCATCACACACACACCCCTCGGTCTGTCTATCCATCCATTCCCACATCCCGCTATCCACCCATCCATCTCCCACACACCCCTCCAATCATCCCCAAATACCTCCTCCATCCATCCATCTATCCACAGGTACACCCTCCGTCTGTCCATCCGTCTAGCCATCCACCCTTCCCAGATACCCCATCCATCACACAAACACACCCCCAGTCTGTCTATCCATCCATCCAACTCCACACCCCGCTATCCACCCATCCAACCATCCCCAAATACCCCTCCATCCATCCACCTGCATACACTCCATCCATCCATCCATATACCCCTCTGTCTGTCCATCCATCTCCACACACACTCCTCCATCCCTCTATCCACAGCTCCATCCCTCCATCCACCCCCATGCTCCTCCATCCATCCTTCCTTCCTCCGTTCCGTCCTGCTCGGCCGTCTCAAGCCAGGTGAGCGACCGAGGCCTTGCACGTGGGAGGAGTTGAGATCTGACTCCTGGCAACGGGGGCGTTTCCTGTGAGGCAGGGGAGCAGATTTCAACCGACTTCGGATGTGTAAATGGATTCATTTGCCAGCCTGAAAGCTCGTGCTGCTTGCATGGAATTATGGGACAAAAACATGGCTTCCTCCACCCAGGGCATTATGGGAACGCTCAAAGCCCAAGTTGCACAATGGTTCGGAGCTCAGGGCTGGATTCGGATCTTAGCTCCCCTAGGGGTAATCTGGAGTCACTCCACGTAACTCGGCAATATTCCTCTGTCTTTGGAGTGCGTAGCCCAGAATACGGCTTCTGAATTCTTTCCCTGGCACCTGGGTTCTGACACTTTGTTATTTCCGTTGCTAAAAGCCCCTGGTGTTAATATTGAGTTTCCATGAGTGAAATAACGGTTTCCGTCGGTTTTGCAAGGTTGTTCACGTGCTTTACCTTGTGGTTACAGTGAAACTAGATGCTGAGTTTGTAAGCGTGTGCAAGCCACGTGAAAGGGCCGGCTGATGTATCGGTGAACAGTGCCAAACTGTGTGCAGACACTTTGTAAAGCTGATTTAAGCGAGTGACTCATGTAACCGATGGGTAACCCGTATGTGAAGCACGCGTGAACAATGTGCAAGGCCTATGGAAGCTACGAGTAAATCATAGAATATCAGGGTTGGAAGGGACCTCAGGAGGTATCTAGTCCAACCCCCTGCTCAAAGCAGGACCAATTCCCAACTAAATCATCCCAGCCAGGGCTTTGTCAAGCCTGACCTTAAAAACCTCTAAGGAAGGAGATTCCACCACCTCCCTAGGGAACCCATTCCAGTGCTTCACCACCCTCCTCGTGAAATAGTGTTTCCTAATATCCAACCTAAACCTCCCCCACTGCAACTTGAGACCATTGCTCCTTGTTCTGTCATGTGCTACCACTGAGAACAGCCGAGCTCCATCCTCTTTGGAACCCCCTTTCAGGTAGTTGAAAGCAGCTATCAAATCTCCCCTCATTCTTCTCTTCTGCAGACTAAACAATCCCAGTTCCCTCAGCCTCTCCTCATAAGTCATGTGCTCCAGCCCCCTAATCATTTTTGTTGCCCTTCTCTGGACTCTTTCCAATTTTTCCACATCCTTCTTGTAATGTGGGACCCAAAACTGGACACAGTACTCCAGATGAGGCCTCACCAATGCTGAAGAGAGGGGAATGATCACGTCCCTTGATCTGCTGGCAGTGCCCCTACTTATACAGACCAAAATACCATTAGTCTTCTTGGCAACAAGGGCACACTGTTGACTCGTATCCAGCTTCTCGTCCACTGTAACCTCTAGGTCCTTTTCTGCAAAACTGCTGCCTAGCCACTCGGTCCCTAGTCTGTAGCAGTGCATGGGTAAACCATGTGTAAACAATGCAAAGCACTTGCAAACAATGAATAAGATCTAAAGTACATGTACGCTATGAGTAAACCATGTGCAAAGCATGTGTAAACCATGAGTAAATCATGTGTAGACAAGTAAACCACCTGCAAACAAGGAGTGAGCAGTGTGGAAAATCATATGCAAAGCATGTGTAATTCATGAGTGAACATTTGAAAGCCAGATGTGCAAGACACATGCTAATCATGAGTAAGCCATATGTAAAGCATGAGTAAACCGTATGCAAACCATGAGTAAACACAGTGCAAAACACAAGTAAACTATGTGCAAACTTCATGCAAATCATGGGTAAGCCACTGTGTAAAGCATGAGCAAAGCATGCATTACCCATGAGTAAATCATTTGTTAACTGTGTGGAAATCACATGTAAGTCTCCCGCTACTACATGTAAACAATATGTCTGCCACAGCCATGTGCAGAGATCACAGAATCACAGAATATCAGGGTTGGAAGGGACCTCAGGAGGTATCTAGTCCAACCCCCTGCTCAAAGCAGGACCAACCCCAACTAAATCATCCCAGCCAGGGCTTTGTCAAGCCTGACCTTAAAAACCTCTAAGGAAGGAGATTCCTAAGGATGGAGATCATGTGCACTAACACATGCTAAGCATGTGAGTTACATGTCCACGCTATAGTTAGTAAATATGCAAACCATGTGCCATACTGTATCATAACACGACGAATCACGTGCAATACACGTCAATGCTAGTTAATATAGACACGTGGCAGCCAGCGTCTGCTTTCAGTGCGTGTCCGGAGTGACTCCGTTGGGGTGGGTGTTCTAGCAAGTGGCTGGGGAGACTTTGATTTGCACCTGTGTGCACCGGTGTCACGCATGTGCAAACAAGGAGCACACTCTGTGCAAAAGCGGTGCAGGCAATGCGTAACCATAGCGTAAGCTGTCTGTAAAGCAGGGGCGAACGAGGGGTAAACGGTATGCAGCCAAGGCGTCAACGACAGGTCAAACCTATGTAAACAAGGTGCAAACTCTGAGTAAATGATGTGCAAACAATGGAGGAGCAAGGCGTAAGCTCTGGGTAAACCAGCTTGTGTACAGGGCCTGCGGACTCACCGTAAAGCGTGGGTCCATTCAGGGTCAAGCAGATGCAAATCCATGCAAATGAGTTGTACAGTCTGGGTAAAGCATGAGTCAGTTACATGCAAGCCAATTGTAAGTGCCATGTAAAGCACATGCAAACAGAATGTGAGCTCGTGCAACAACCCCCATAGCTAAACCCTGGGTAAAGCATGCGGAAACAGGGTGTACCCGTTTTATGACCATCATCTAAACAGGGTTTAAACCACATGCACAAGAGCATGTAACCCTGACAAGTTTCAGAGTAACAGCCGTGTTAGTCTGTATCCGCAAAAAGAAGAACAGGAGTACTTGTGGCACCTTAGAGACTAACAAATTTATTAGAGCATAAGCTTTCGTGGACTACAGCCGAAGAAGTGGGCTGTAGTCCACGAAAGCTTATGCTCTAATAAATTTGTTAGTCTCTAAGGTGCCACAAGTACTCCTGTTCTTCTTTATGTAACCCTGAGTAAACCAAGTGCAAGCCCCACGTAACCATGGTGTACATTTCAGGTACGGTATGTGCAAGCCGAGTGGGTATTTTATGCAAACTCCTTGTCGGTTCTGTGGAAGCGAGGCGTAGACCGGCGCCCACCGAATGTGTGAACCTGTCAAACAGGGTGTAAAGGTTTTGCAACCTGCGGGTAAACCAGGTGTAAAGCCATGCGTAAACTGTGCAAGGCTGGTGCAGGCAGCGGGTCTAGTCTGTGCAAAAGACATGTCACGCCCTGTTTTCGAAGCACAGGTAAACTGTGTGGACACGGTGTGGACAGTACAGGTAAATGTGGTGTTAACTCTCAGCCAAGTGTGTGTAAACATGCATAAAGCAGGTGGAAACTGAGTATAAACCTGGGGCAAGACCTCTGTAACCCTAACGTCAAGTCTGTGTAAACAGGGGGTGAACATTGTGCAAAGCAGGTGTAATCGGGGTGCGGACTGTGGAAACATGGTGCGAGCCATATGTTACCACCGTGCAAAACACAGCTAGAGAAGGGGAAATCGCCCAGGTGGCCTCCTTTTTGGTTTGCACGCTCGGCGCTCGTGCAAAGCGGGGACTGGCTCCTGACTTGGTTTCTCCCAGAGCCAGGGAGGTGGCTGGTTTTGTCAAGGGGGAAGAGCTTTGGCGGGGGAGTGGCTGCTGCAGGTGACCCAGATTGGGGAGTCCGTTTCTCTCCACCTAGGGGCGTTGCTGGGATCTCAGGCCCGGGGGGCAGGTTAATGGTGGGAGGGGATGGGGTGCACCTTGCAGTGGGAGGCAAAAGAGGAATGGAGGAGAGGAAGGCGAGCAACAGGATGAAGGGAATGCCCAACGGAGTGAAAAGAGAAATGGAGTATGTGAAGGAGTGGAGGGGTAGCCAAGGGAGAGAGGGACCGGAGAAGGGACTGGGAGGAGGAATGAAGCAGTGGAGGGGTAGCCGGGGAGAGAGGGACCGGAGAAGGGAACGGAGCAGTGGAGGAGTAGCCGGGGAGAGAGGAACTGGAGAAGGGAACGGAGCAGTGGAGGAGTAGCCGGGGAGGGACTGGAGAAGGGAACAGGAGGAGGAACGGAGCAGTGGAGGGGTAGCCGGGGAGAGAGGGACTGGAGAAGGGAACGGAGCAGTGGAGGGGTAGCTGGGGAGAGAGGGACCGGAGCAGTGGAGGGGTAGCCGGGGAGAGAGGAACCGGAGAAGGGAACGGAGCAGTGGAGGGGTAGCCGGGGAGAGAGGGACCGGAGAAGGGAACGGAGCAGTGGAGGAGTAGCCAGGGAGGGACTGGAGAAGGGAACAGGAGGAGGAACGGAGCAGTGGAGGGGTAGCCGGGGAGAGAGGGACTGGAGAAGGGAACGGAGCAGTGGAGGAGTAGCCGGGGAGAGAGGGACCGGAGAAGGGAACGGAGCAGTGGAGGGGTAGCCGGGGAGAGAGGGACCGGAGAAGGGAACGGAGCAGTGGAGGGGTAGCTGGGGAGAGAGGGACCGGAGAAGAGAACGGAGCAGTGGAGGGGTAGCCGGGGAGAGAGGGACCGGAGCAGTGGAGGGGTAGCCGGGGAGAGAGGAACCGGAGAAGGGAACGGAGCAGTGGAGGAGTAGCCGGGGAGAGAGGGACCGGAGAAGGGAACGGAGCAGTGGAGGAGTAGCTGGGGAGAGAGGGACCGGAGCAGTGGAAGGGTAGCCGGGGAGAAAGGGACCGGAGAAGGGAACGGAGCAGTGGAGGAGTAGCTGGGGAGAGAGGGACCGGAGCAGTGGAAGGGTAGCCGGGGAGAGAGGAACCGGAGAAGGGAACGGAGCAGTGGAGGGGTAGCCGGGGAGAGAGGGACCGGAGAAGGGAACGGAGCAGTGGAGGGGTAGCCGGGGAGAGAGGGACCGGAGAAGGGAACGGAGCAGTGGAGGGGTAGCCGGGTAGGGACTGGAGAAGGGAACAGGAGGAGGAACGGAGCAATGGAGGGGTAGCTGGGGAGAGAGGGACTGAAAGGAGGAATGAAGCAGAGGAGGGAGTGGAGGGGTAGCCGGGGAGAGAGGGATCGGAGAAGGGAACAGGAGGAATGCAGCGGGGAAGGACTAGGGGCAGGCCACAGGGACTGCAGCAGCCCCCCCAAAGGAGGCCAGGCGTGATGGCCATGGGAGAGACGGGGGGCAGGGCATGCGGCTCGATTCTGTACCTCAACGTTTGCAACACAAATGGGAAAAAAAGGACAAAAAATCTATTGTAAAAAAAAAGGAAAAAAACTTTATTGCAAGAAACCACTAAAAAGCCACTTTGTCTTCCATTCCCACCGGGGGTCTGGGGCCGTGGGGGGCAGCTCCCCCCCATGCCCCCCGGATCCCCCTCACGAGGGACTCGCCGGGGTCTCTCGGTTGATTCGCTCGATTTTCCTTTGATCAAAACGCCCTTTTGTTTAATTTGTCAAAACTCCATGGGGGGCGGGGGAGGG
Source organism: Malaclemys terrapin pileata (assembly GCF_027887155.1). Lineage (NCBI taxonomy): Eukaryota > Metazoa > Chordata > Testudines > Emydidae > Malaclemys > Malaclemys terrapin. The sequence continues at coordinate 18,054,538 of NC_071525.1, read as the reverse complement.
GACCGACGTGAAAAAAAGATCATCAAAACTAATTCACGAAAATCCTTTTTCCAATAAAATGCAATAAAAGCAGCATCGCAGGCCTGGCGTTTGGTGTGGGGCTGGGGTCCGAGCCTCTGTTTGCAGCAACAGGGGATGGGTCACTTGGTGGTTCCCTGTTCGGTTCCTTCCCTCTGGGGCACCTGGCATTGGCCGCTGTCGACAGACGGGATACGGGGCTGGATGGACCTTCGGTCTGACCCAGTCTGGCCGTTCTTATGTGGGGAGGATGGATGGAGGGGTGTGTGTGGAGATAGATGGGGGTGGCTGGTTGGAGGGGATGGGGATGGATGGAGGGGTGTGTGTGGAGATAGATGGGGGTGGCTGGTTGGAGGGGATGGGGATGGATGGATGGATGGAGGGGTGTGTGTGGAGATAGATGGTTGGGGGTGGCTGGTTGGAGGGGATGGAGATGGATGGATGGATGGAAGGGTGTGTGTGGAGATAGATGGTTGGGGGTGGGTGGTTGGAGAGGATGAGGATGGATGGATGGAGGGGTGTGTGTGGAGATAGATGGGGGTTGGGGTGGCTGGTTGGAGGGGATGAGGATGGATGGATGGCAGGGTGTGTGTGGAGATAGATGGGGGGTGGGGTGGGGGTGGCTGGTTGGAGGGGATGAGGATGGATGGATGGCAGGGTGTGTGTGGAGATAGATGGGGGGTGGGGTGGGGGTGGCTGGTTGGAGAGGATGAGGATGGATGGATGGAGGGGTGTGTGTGGAGATAGATGGGGGGTGGGTGGGGTGGCTGGTTGAGGGGATGGGGATGGATGGATGGATGGAGGGAGGGGTGTGTGTGGAGATAGATGGTTGGGGGATGGCTGATTGGAGAGGATGAGGATGGATGGATGGAGGGGTGTGTGTGGAGATAGATGGTTGGGGGTGGGTGGTTGGAGAGGATGAGGATGGATGGATGGAGGGGTGTGTGTGGAGATAGATGGTTGGGGGTGGGTGGTTGGAGAGGATGAGGATGGATGGATGGAGGGGTGTGTGTGGAGATAGATGGTTGGGGGTGGCTGGTTGGAGGGGATGGGGATGGATGGATGGCAGGGTGTGTGTGGAGATAGATGGTTGGGGGTGGGTGGTTGGAGAGGATGAGGATGGATGGATGGAGGGGTGTGTGTGGAGATAGATGGGGGTTGGGGTAGCTGGTTGGAGGGGATGAGGATGGATGGATGGAGGGGTGTGTGTGGAGATAGATGGTTGTGCGTGGGGGTGGATGGAGGAAGAAGGGTGGGGGAAGGGCTGGCTGGAGGGTGAGAAGATGGTGGGGGTGGAGGGAGGAGGGGGAGGTGGACTGGTGGTGTGATAGGATGGATGGGGGAGAATGGGTCAGTGGGTGGATGGGGGCAGGGGATGGCTGGTGGGGGAGGAACTGGATGGTGGGTGGGATGGAGGGAGCCCCCTCCCTCCCCCCTCAACTGGCTTAGACTGGCCATTCTTCTGCACCAGTTCCAGGTGGCTCAGCTCCGGGAGACAGGTGGGGCTTCACAGGTGGTGGGAAGCAGAGACTGACCAGAGCCGAAGGGGCACTGGGGTCCGGCCAGGGGGCAGAGAGGAGCTGGTGGGAGGAGCCAGGGGGCAGAGAGGAGCGGGGGTGGAGAGGAGCTGGTGGGAGGAGCCAGGGGGCAGAGAGGGGCAGGGGGTTGGGCCAGGGGGTGGAGAGGAGCTGGTGGAGGAGCCAGGGGGCAGAGAGGAGCGGGGGTGGGGCCAGGGGGTGGAGAGGAGCTGGTAGGAGGAGCCAGGGGGCAGAGAGGAGCGGGGGTGGGGCCAGGGCGTGGAGAGGAGCTGGTGGGAGGAGCTAGGGGGCAGAGAGGAGCGGGGGTGGAGCCAGGGGGCAGAGAGGGGCAGGCGGTGGGGCCAGGGGGCAGAGAGGAGCTGGTGGGAGGAGCCAGGGGGCAGAGAGGAGCAGGGGCTGGGGTCAGGGGGTGGAGAGGAGCTGGTGGGAGGAGCCAGGGGGCGGAGAGGAGCAGGGGCTGGGGCCAGGGGGTGGAGAGGAGCTGGTGGGAGGAGCCAGGGGGCAGAGAGGAGCGGGGGTGGAGCCAGGGCACGGGGAGGAGCCCTTGGCTGGCTGGGGGGGCTGGCCAAGAGAAGCAAATGGTGGGGGGGAGGGGGGCAGCGGGGTCTCGGGGGAACAGTGCAAGGGGAACAGGCCGGGGCCCCTTCTGAGCATGGGCCCGGCTCCATTGGTGCCATGTAAACGCGGCACTGAGTGAGGGGCACCGGCAGAGCTGTAGGGATTGGGGGGAGCCCAGCACTGGGCTAGCAGGGGGCTGCGGGTCGGGAGTGAGGGGCACCGGCAGAGCTGTAGGGTTTGGGGGGAGCCCAGCACTGGGCTAGCAGGGGGCTGCGGGTCGGGAGTGAGGGACACTCAGGACGCGGGGAACTGCTGGGCTCAGGCACTTTGTGGCCAAGGGGATCATTTTGCAGAGGATGGGGGAGGGGGAGAGGTCAGCATGTGGGGGTGGAGGGGGACGAGAAGCTGGCAGCCAATGGCCACTTAGTGGGGGCCTAACAACGGGAACCCCCCACAGCACGGACACAGATCCCCCTTTGCCGCAGGCCCCCCCACCACCACCCAGGACGCCCTGGGTTCTGTCCCCAGCTCAGGGAGGGAAGGGGGGGTCTAGTGGTTAGAGCCGGGACGGCGGCTGGGAGCCAGGACTCCTGGGTTCCATCCTCAGCTCTGGGAAGGGAGTGGGGTCTAGCGTGTTGGGGGAGGCCTGGGGGGAGCCAGGACTCTTGGGTTCTATTATTAGTTGTTTGCACCCGTTTCTATGTGCACAGATACCGTATCCCAGCCCTGCCCCCCCGTCTGGTGCCCCTCAATCCCGACCCGCAGCCCCCTGCTATCCCACCTCCTACTTGAGGGTCTCTCTCATTTCCCTGGCCTGCCCTGGTTTGTTACCCTCCCTTCCACCCCATGGGAGCAGCCAGCCTGGGGGCTGCCCCCAAACGCATGCCTGGGGCTGGGGCCCCACGCAGCCCAGCATTGAGGTCATGATTCAAATCCAGAGTCCATCAGTCTGGAGGGGACGGATTGTCTGTGCGGGAGGGGGTGCAGAGAGCTGGAGTTTGGGGGACCCTGGGGGGGAGGGGCTGAGATGGGGGGGTCAGCGTGGGCTGCAGCCAGGAAAACACACCCAGCAGGGCTCGTCCCCTCCCCGAGGAGGGGGCAACTCCAGTCCTTTCAGGCTCTTCCTGGCCTTCATATCATGTGGGAGGGAGTTCCACAGGTTAATCGGGTTTAAAAGAAAATGTTCCCCAATCACAAGTCTTTCCCAGTGGATTCAGGCCGGTCTAGGTAGTCAACAGACACCAGCCTCCACCGCAGGCGCCAGAGGGAGGGGTTGGATTGGCAAGAAAAGTTCCAGAAACACGTTATTGAAAATATAAATCACTGTTACGCACAAAATAGATCAACATCTGTAACAGTTTATGCTTATGCTCCAATACATCTGTTAGTCTTAAAGATGCCACAGGACTCTCTGTTACCTGTAACAGTGGCACCTTCTGCCAAAACACCCGCTGCCAATCTCCCGTCCTTCCTTTCACCACCCCGCCCCCAGTCAGCCAAACCAGGCATCTTCAACCGTGTAACAGGTGGGGGGAGGATGGATCGATGGAGATGGAAGGATGGATGGAGAGAAGGATGGAGATGGAGATGGATCGAAGGAAGGATGGAGGGATGGATGGAAGGATGAATGTGGACGGATGGAAGGATAGAGGGCTGTGTATGGGGATGGATGTGGATGGAGATGGATGAATGGATGGATGGAGGGAGGAAGAAAGGAAGGATGAATGTGGATGGATGGAAGGATAGAGGGCTGTGTATGGGGATGGATGGATGTGAATGGGGATGGATGGATGTGAACGGAGATGGATGGATGGAGGGAAGGAAGGAAGGATGGATGGCTGGATGGAAAGGTAGAGGGTTGTGTATGAGGATGGATGGATGTGGACAGAGATGGATGGAAGGATGGGTGGACCAAGGGGTGTGGATGGGGTTGGGGGATGCAGGCACAGACAGACGTAATTCTCTCTCTCTCCAGAGATCTAATCAGAGCCATGTATAACCTGAGATAATTTGCAAAAACAGGAAGTCCCACCCTCTCCCCAAGCACACCAAGAAAGACAGGAAGTCCCGCCCCCTCCTGGCCAGGACCCCTCCTAGTCCCATAGTCAGTGCTGGGGAGGTTGCGGGGCCAGCACAGGGCCAGGGGCACTCAGGGGGGCTCCAGAGAGCCTCGTCCTATACAGGCTCAGTCCATTCTATCGATGCCTCCCGGACACCTGGGTTCATTGCTGGCACTCAGTCCCCTATAAGGCTCTCCCGGACGCCTGGCTCCCACGCTGGCTCTCCCGTGCCAGTCACACCCGCGTGGCACTGCGCGCTGTCCTGGGGCCCTGCCAGCTGGCCAGAGATGGGAGCCCGGGGCTTCTGCTGTCTCCAGGAAGCCCAGGCTGGGAAAAGGAAGGTGAATGAGAGACGTACAGCCGGGGGGCAGGGTGGGGGCTCTCCCCTGGCAGTCAGGGCTATGGGGAGCAGCAGGGGGCACTGTGCTGCGGGGGGGGGGCACTTACCCAGGGGGCGGGGGGGCCATGGATGCGCAGATGCTCCTCGTAGCTGATGGAGGACACGTCGCCATCCCCCCAGAAGCAGCGCGAAGACGCCCGGGAGGGGTGGGCCGGGGGCTCTACGGGGTCGGATTCTCTCCCGTTCGGGAACTGGAAGAGAGCGACGCGTCATCAGCGTCCCGCTTCAGGATGGGGAAACTGAGGCATGGGTCAGTCATCCTCGGCAAAACCCAGTACTAGGCCCCGCCCCCCATCTGGCCCCGCCCCCTCGCACTCACCTGACGGGGAAGGTAATGCTGGCGGGTCCCAGGCGGGGTCAGGGGCATCTTCTCCCTCTTTCCTACGATGGAGAAAAGGAACCCAATTGGCTGGTGCCAGGAGCACCCAATTCTCATTGGCTGGTGGTAAGACCACTGACTGATACCCTTGCTTCTCATTGGCTGGTGCCAGGGCACCCCCCCCCCTTTCCATCTCCCTGTATTTTGATTGGCCAGTACCAGCCCCCCTTCCCCAACTGAAACAGTGAATTCTGACTGGCTGGTGCCCGAAGACCCATGTGTCCATCCTCCCTCCTCCCCCCCGAATCCCAATTTGATAATACCAGAGCCAGTGCGTTTGGATTGGTTAATGGCAGCATGAACCTTTGGTGCTCACTGGCCAATGACAATGGCCCCATCTTCCTGATTGGGCAGTAGAATGCCACTGAGCCCATCCTGGCATCGGATTGGCTGAGAACAGGAGACTAATTCTGCCTTTTGGCTGTGATTGGACAACATCTCAATGACTCCGCCCCTTGCAACTGATTGGCCAACAAACAGTGACTCCCCCTTGCCATGTGATTGGCCAAAGCCTGGGGAAAAATCCCACCCCTTGCATCTGATTGGCTAGAAACAGCTCAATGATCATCCCTGCATCTGATTGGTCAGCACATATTTTAGCAACCCCATTCCCCACTTGTTTTCTGGTTGGCAGTGATTCCAATCTTTGCATTTGATTGGATAAGAGCAGCCCTCCCTCCCATTGGCTGGGACTAAGGTAGCAATTCTACCCTTGCATCTGATTGGCTGGGAGCAGCGTATCCTGCCCCCAGACCTCCTTCCCGGGATGCTCTGGGGGTGGGGGGACCCCGACTTTGGACTCACCCCATCGCGCCCGGAGGAACCAGATCAGCAGAACGAGGAGGGCAAGGAGCAGGATCATGCCCAGGATCGAGCCCAACACGATGCCCGCGATGGCGCCGGGGCTCAGGGTAGAGGCTGCAGAGAGAGAAGAGACAGGGAGAGAACCCAGGAGTCCAGGCTCCCAGCGCCCCCTAACCACCAGACCCCACTCCCCTTCCAGAGCTGGAAAGAGAACCCAGGACTCGTGGCTCCCAGCCTCCCACTCTAACCACTAGACCCCACTCCCCTTCCAGAGCTGGGGATAGAACCCAGGAGTCCTGGCTCCCAGTCCCCCGCCCTAACCACTAGACCCCACTCCCCTTCCAGAGCTGGGGATAGAACCCAGGAGTCCTGGCTCCCAGTCCCCCGTTCTAACCACTAGACCCCACTCCCCTTCCAGAGCTGGAAAGAGAACCCAGGACTCCTGGCTCCCAGCTTCCCGCTCTAACCACTAGACCCCACTCCCCTTCCAGAGCTGGGGATAGAACCCAGGAATCCGGGCTCCCAGCCCCTCTGCTCTAACCACTAGACCCCATTCCCCTCCCAGAGCTGGAAAGAGAACCCAGGAGTCTGGGCTCCCAGCACCCCCGTACTCACCTGGCAGGAGCGTCTGTGTGTGGCTGGGCTCCCCAGCCTGGGCACCCAGCAGGGGCAGCAGCCGGAAGGAATAGGGGGTGTGGGGCTGGAGCCCGCCCACGGTGCTGGAGCGAGTGGCGCCCCCTAGCGTCTGCAGCGTCTGCCACTCCCCAGCCGCCCGGCCCCCGGGGGAACCCGGGACCTGGATCAAGAACCCAGTGACCACGGAGCCCTCTGGTACCGCCCAGCTCAGCCGGGCCGAGCCGGGCTCCGACCCACGCACCAGGCTCCAGCTGGAGACAGACGGCCCTGCAAGGAGGAGGGCGGGTTAGAGGCGTGGGGGAGATCTGTGGGGACAGGACTCCTGAGTTCCATCCACAGCTCGGGGAAGGGAGTGGGGTCTCGTGGTTATAGCAGTGGTGGAGGGGGGTTGGGAACCAGGACTCCAGGGTTCTCACCCGTCAGCGTGAGGTTACTCTCCTGCGAGCCCAGCGGGTTTTGGCACCGCACCGAGTAGCCCCCCAGGTCCTGCGGGGCCGTGAAGTTGCTGATGGTGAGTCGGGCCCCGTCGGCGCTGACCCGGTACCGCCCGCCTGGACCCAGCGGCGCCCCGTCCCACGCCCAGGCGATTTCCACGGGACGGTAGGTGCCCTGGCACTGCAGATCCAGCAGGACGGTGCCCCCAGGGTCCAGGGAGGCCTGGAATGAGAGAGAGACCCCCGAGGGGGCTTCTGGGGGCGGGGGTTGGGGGGTTGATTTGGGTGGAGTTAACCCCGCCCTGTCATCCAGGCCCTTCCCCCTTGGGGCTAGCCCCACCCACAGAGTCCTGGACCCTCCCCCTGGATGCTAGCTCCACCCATAACATCCTGGTCCCTCCCCCTAGATACTAGCTCCTCCCATAGTATCCTGGCCCCTCCCCCTGGAGGCCAGCCCAACCCATAGCATCCTGGCCCCTTCCCCTGGATACTAGCTCCTCCCATAGTACCCTGGCCCCTCCCTCTGGATACTAGCTTCTCCCATGGTATCCTGGCCCCGCCCCCTGGATGCTAGCCCCACCCATGGTATCCTGGCCCTGTCACCATCAGCTGGACTTTAGCTCCACCCTCACACTCCAGGCCACACCCATTGAATGCTAACCCTGCCCACTCGATTCACACCCCACCCACTGGACATCCAGGCCTCTCCCCTGCATTCACTCCTCCCGTCCCGCCCATCCATTGGACACCAACTCTGCTGACATGGCCCATGCCCCGCCTATGTGGCAGGGACCCCTGCCCGTTCCCCCTGGGGGCGCCAGCCCCTCCCTAGAATTAGGGTCAGGGTCAGTGCCCAAGCCCAATGCTGCCCCCCATGGCCGAAGCCGGTACTGCACCCCGGCAGTGGGGCTGGGGTCTCACCGGGTGTCATGCTGCAGTTCCCCTCTGCGGCGAGGTGTCTCCCCAGGCAGGTGACCCGGGTACCATTGAGGGCAGGCGGAGGGGAGCTCAGGGTCCGCTCAAGGGTGGGGCCAACCCCTTGCTCCCCACCCCCCGGCAGCCCCTGCAGACTCAGGCTGGGAGCCGGGGAGCCCCCCGGCCAGGAGCACAGGAAGCGAAGGGCTGTGCCATTGGCCACTGAGTCCAGGGAGCAGAAGGGGGATCCGGGGGGGATCTCTGGGGAAGGAGAGAGAGAGAAACAGATCAGCCCCATAGCCCCTCCCCCACGCCTGAGCCAGCCAATTCCCTGCCCTGGGGCTGACTGGGAACCCGGCGCCCCCTAGAGGGGAAAGGCCCTGTGCCCCATTCCCCACCCCCCTGAGCCAGCCAATCCCCTGCTCTGGGGCTGGCTGGGAACCCGGCGCCCCCTAGAGGGGAAAAGCCCCGTGCCCCATTCCCCACCACCCTGAGCCAGCCAGTCCCTGCTCTGGGGCTGGCTGGGAACCCGGCGCCCCCTAGAGGGGAAAAGCCCCGTGCCCCATTTCCCGCCCCCCTGAGCCAGCCAGTCCCTGCTCTGGGGCTGGCTGGGAACCTGGCACCCCCTAGAGGGGAAAGGCCCGTGCCCCATTCCCCGCCCCCACCCTGGGGACAGATGGGAGCTGGCGCCCCCTGGAGGAGAAGGGCCCGGCGGCACCCACGGGTGACGGTGAGGATCAGGGTGGCGCGGAGCTGGCGCTGGGTTTGCGGGTTGCTGGCGAGGCAGGAGTAGAGTCCAGCCTGGCTGAGCTGCACCCGGGGCAGCGTCAGGTCCGGCTGGGCCGGGACCAGGGGGTCGCTGGCGTCGGCCAGGCTCCAGTAGATCTGGGCGGGGGGGTCCGACGGGGCCCGGCAGCCCAGCCCCACCGTGCTGTTCACCCGGACGTAGCGCCGGGGATCCGGGTCACGGTCCGACGAGACGCTGATCGTGGGGGGCTCCGGCCCGTCTAGGAAGGGAACCAGAACCGAGTCAGAACCAGGGGAGCGAGTCTGGTCTCCCCTGCTCCCCGCTTGGCCAAGGCAGCCCGGGATCCCCACCCCAGGCCCATCTGCCCCGGCGTCCGGCCTCCACTCACAATAGACCCGGATCTGGGCGGTGCCGGTGCCTGTGCTGAATGGGTTGGACACGGTACAGTTGTAGGTGCCGCTGTCGTTCCGGTCGGGCCGGCTGATCTGGAGGGTCCCAGCCGAGAGCCGGTACCGGGGGTTCTGGTCCAGGCTTTGCCCGTCCTTGGTCCAGGTGACGGTGCCCCGCACGGGGGCGCAAGTGAGAGCCGCCGACCCGGTGCCTTCGTTCACCGCCAGTGACGGGGGCATCACAGAGACGTTCCCTACCAGCTCTGTGGGGGGGAAACTGGCATGGGGAGAGAACCCAGGTGTCCTGGCTCCCAGCCCCTTCCCCCTCTTCTCTATCCACTAGACCTGCCCCCCCCCTCCCAGAGGGGAGATAGAACCCAGGTGTCCTGGCTCCCAGCTCCCCCCCCCCCACCAACCACTAAACCCCACTCCCCTCCCACGGCTCAGCATAGAACCCAGGCATCCGGGCCGCCCCCACTTACCGTACACCTCCACCTGGATGTCCCCCCTCCACACCTGGCCCCCCAGCGGGAAGACCTCGACTGTGTAGGGGCCGGCGTCCTGCAGGGCCACGGGGGCGATGGTGAGCGTCCCCCCTTGGGGGTCCACGCTGAGCCGGTCCTGGTAGGCCGGGGCCACGGCCACCGAGCCGTTGGGACCCAGGCGTCCATCTGCCAGCGCCGTGAGGTTCCTCTGCCAGACGATTCTGGGGGGCGGCTGGGCCGGGGGGTAGGAGAGGGGGATCGAGAGGTTCCCCCCCAGCAACACCTCCAGGGGGCTGGGGGGCAGCTGGAGGGGGAAGGGGAGTGTGGGGCCTGGGGGGAGACAGAGGGAGGCTGGTCAGTTCTGGGCTCGGTTCCGCCCCCCACCCCAGCCAGGGGTCCAGGGAGCCTTTGCCCTTCCCTGCCATCTGCCCAAGGGGCTGGTCCAGTCCTCCCACCCCCAACACAGGGACTGAATCCCCCCATCCCACGTGCCAGCTATGGGCAGCCAGTGGCAATGGAGGAACAGAACCCAGGAGTCCGGGCTCCCATCTCCCCCCAGCTATAACAACTGGCCCCACTCCCCTCCTGGAGCTGGGGATGGAACCCAGGAGTCCGGGCTCCCAGCTCCCCCCAGCTATAACAACTGGACCCCACCCCCCTCCCAGAGCCAGGCCTGACAGGTATCGGCAGAACACGGGGGGGGGGGGGGTATCGGCAGAACACGGCAGGGCGGCTGGTTTAACAGGGGGCTGCGGGTCGGGAGTGAGGGGCACCTGCAGGGCTGGGGCGGGAGCCCAGGGCTGGGCTAGTGGGGGCTGCGGGTCGGGAGTGAGGCCTCCCCCGGATGAGTCAGGGACCCAGCTGCATGGGGGCAGGAGGAGAAGGAGCCATTGATGGGAGCAGCTGCCTTGTCCCAAACTAGATCAATGCAGAGGAATCGGGCAGGTCAGCTCTGCCGGTGCCCCTCACTCCCGACCCGCAGCCCCCTGCCAGCCCTGGGCTCCCCCCTCCTACCCCAGCTCTCCCGACCCACAGCCTGGCTCCTTCGCGGCCGTTAGGCCCCAGGACATTGGCCCTGGTGATTTGGTAATAACCAAAGGAGGGTGATTTCCTACTGCCCGATCCCTCCTGTGGCTGGATTTAACACAGGATCCTCCGCCCTTCCCGGCCTCCACTCTAGCGCGCTTGTGCCCGAGTGGCGTTATGTGTGGCTGTTCCCCAGCTGCTCCGCCCCAGAGGCAGCTGCAGCTCTGTGCCAGGTGAGCAATTCCCATGTGATCTGATATGTGGCTGTTCCCCAGGTGTCCCGCCCCAGAGGTGGCTGCATCTCCACACTGGGATGAGCCATCCCTACTGTTCCCTGGAAGCAGCCCAGCGATTGCAGGCTGGCCGCGGGCTGGGCCAGGGCTCAGAGGCTGTGGGCTGAGTGGGGGCTGGGGGGGGGAGGCCGCGAGAGGCGCTGGCAGACATGGGGTGGCTGAGCCCAGCGGGCACCGGGCGGGGGGGCGCTCGCAGCGACTCTGATTCACCGGGTCCCTGGGGGGTCAAAGAGGGCCTGCTGCTGTGGGAGGGGAGTGGGGTTTAGTGGTTACGGGGGGGGGCGGAGATGGAAGCCAGGACTCCTGGGTTCTCGGAGGGGGGGGGGGGGATATAGTGGGGGGGGTGCTCGGGGCCAGGACTCCTGGGTTCTCTGGGCGGGAGGGGTCTAGTTTCCTCCCCCTGCCCCAATTCCGGGGGCACCGAATCCCTCGCGGGGGGGGGGGGGGGGGTCACTACGGGGCGGGGGGAGGACAGGTCCCCGGGCGGCTCCGGTGAATCTTCCCGGAGCGAGTCTGTCCCGTAGTGACGTTTCTGGGACCGCGTTTGCCCCCCCACAGGTCCCGGGGGAGGGGCCGGGTCCCCCTTGACCCCTCCCGGCAGGACCCCCCCAGCCCGCACTCACCCAGCAGCAGGAGCAGGAGCCGGGCGGCGCCGGCCCAGGTGTCCGGGCACCTGCCGGCCATGACAGGGGCGGGGGGGGGGAAGTTGGCCGGGGGGGAGGGGCCGGGACACAAACACCCGGGTGGGGGGGGGGGGGAGAAGGGCGGACAAAGGCTCATTCTCCCAGCGAGGCGGGCGAGGAACCGGTTAAGCCGGCGGGGCGGGGGGAGGAGGCTGCCCGGGAGGGGTCGGCACCTTTCTAGCAATAGCTCCGGGGGGGGGGGGGGGGGGGGGGAAGAAACAACTGCTGTAATTAGCCACAAGCATCATCACCTCTGTGCTCTGCTCTCTGGGGGGGTGCTCCTCGACTCCCCCGCCCCTCACTGCATCTGAGCAAACTGTCCCCCTGCAGCGTTATATGCGGCTGCTCCAGCCCAGAAGTGGCTGCAGCAGGGCCCAGCTCCCAAATGCAGGGCAGGGAAAATTGTGCATATGGGGCGGGGGGGGGTGAAAGGTGTGGGACCAGTTCTTCGGCTTTGAAGCAGATATACTCCCAGACACCCCCCCACCCCGAGCAGGGGGCCCCACTCAAGGGGCGACGACAGCCGTACACACCCAAAACCTCCTCCCCCCTCCAGGGACCCCCCTTGCCAGCCCCTGCTGCCAGGATGCTCTGAACCCCCCTTCTCATGCTGGATTGGGGGGCTCCTCCCCCCCTCCTGGGCACTGAACTGATGAACCCATTGTGAAAGTCCCCACCCAGGGCTGGGCTGCAGCAGGGCGGGGACCGGAGCCGGGATGGGGTGCGGCCGTCTCCTCCAGGATGGGCCCTGACCAGGGCAGCTGCGGCAGAGGAAGATGGGGGAGCCGGGCTGTAGCTGCCGGGGGGCTCCTCTCGCCCCCCCCCAGGGGCTCTGCTACATCAGCAGGGAGAGTGGCACGGGAGGATGAACATTCGCAGTCTGGTCAGGCCTAGGGGCATCCAGCGGCAGGGAGTTCCACAGGGGAACAGCAGGATCCGCCCCTTTTGCTTTCCCTCCACTGGGCCCCACATCCTGGATTAGGAGTGAGGGGAGGAGCTGCCCAGCCGGGATCGATCCCGGCTCTCGTGAGGGGCACCCATCCGTCCGCGTCTCCCTGGGGGGCCCTGCAGCAGCTCCCGGGCATCATTCCTCTAAGAACACCCCCACATCCTCCCAAGCCCCACCCCCAGACCACTATCCACCCAACCCCCCCCCACTTCCCCCAGTAATCTGCACCCCCTCCTCGTCCCCACTAAGCCCCATCTTGTCTTCCCAAGCCATGCCCATCCTACAATAAACCCAACTCCCAAATTGCCCATAATCCCCCCTCCCCAAGTCCCCGTACGCCCCACCCTTATTCCACAACCCCCCCTCAGTCCCTCCCAAACTCTGCCTCTGGGCCTGGGCGGCCCCCCAAAGCCAGGGCCCCTCCCCGGGCGCGGCTGGGCCGGCCGAAGGACAGACGGACAGCGACTCTCCAAAGACCCAGTGGGGTTTATGGTTCGAGCACCGGGGCTGAGGGAGCAGCGCTCAGGGACAGCCGGCGGGGCCGGAAGGCAGCACGGTTACAATCATGGGGGGCGGTGCCAGGTCCCGAGGACGGGGACCCCCAGGGCACCGCCCGTCACAGCAGCAGGAGAGCCGGGCGCAGCGGCTCCAGGAGGGGCTGGAAGAGAAACAAGCCACAGAGAGATCAGTGGGGGGGGGGATGGGGACTCCAGGGGTTATGGGGGGCGGGGGAGCAGGATTCCTGGGAGGGGAGTGGTCTCTAGTGGTTAGAGGAGGGCTGGGGGGGGAGAGGCTAGGCATCAGGATTCCTGGGTTCGCTCCCCAGCTTGGGGAGGGGGGGTTAGTGATTAGAGCCGGGGAGGGGGAGGGGGGGGAGCTGAGATCCCGGACTCCTGGGTTCTCTTCCCAGTACTGTCAGTGTCTGCAAGGGGAGAGCTGTGGCCAGGGGCCGCACTCACCGGCCGGGGGCTCAGATCAGGCCCCCCTCCTTCAGCTTGCCCACGAGGTCGTCCACTGTCTCCACCTTGACGCCGGCCTGGCGCTGGGGCGGCTCTTCCACGCACTGTACGGCCAGCCGGGAGGAGAGATCGACCCCCAGGTCCGACGCCTTCAGCACCTCAATCTTCTTCTTCTTGGCTTTCTGGGAAAGAGCCAGGCGTGGAACCCAGGAGTCCGGGCTCCCAACCCCTCCCCTCCCCCAACTCTAGCCACTAGACCCCACTCACCCTCTAGAGCTGGGGAGAGAACCCAGGAGTCCTGGCTCCCAGCCCCCACTGCTCTAACCAGTAGACCCCCACTCCCCTCCCAGAGCTGGGAGCGAACCCAGGAGTCCCATCAGGCTCCAGTTCCTGACATTTCCCGCACAGGTAACTCCGATATTGTGGTCTGGTGTCGTGTGGCTGTTACGGTGACATGCTGCACCTCCAAACAGCCCCTGGTAACCCCCGTATTCACCACTCCAGCGTGGCTGGGATGTTCCATAGGGAGCGGGCCGGGTAAGGCATCTACGATCTGCTGAAACCCTCTGTTCTGTCCAAACACACACACCCTCCCAGGGCACACAAGGGGATGAGATTTTGCTGCATGAAATACACTACTGACACACACAGGACCCCCACCCAGAGCGCCGGGGAAGAGAAAACTTCAACCGAGGAGCCTGGTCCTGGTATTGGACGGAAACCGGCAACATGCAGCGGGGTGAGAAAGTGGCAGATCTCAATCCTCCCCAGTGTGAGACGGTGTCAGATTGACATTGGGCCTTTAGCTTCTCTTTTCTTTGCTCTCTGCCCTTTGACGGCGACCAATCATGTACCATCCAGCTCTCAGGGGGTTAATCGGCTCTGAGCTTTCCCTAAAACGGGGCGCTCAGGAAACCTCCGCTCGATTTACAAAGGCTGGTGCGTGTCCTGTCCGCAACGAGAGGGGGCCGGCCTAGGTAATGAACTTACACTGGTCAGGCAGCCGCCCAGGGCTGGAGAGTACAGATGTGGGGTGCCAGGCCGGATGCCAGACCCTCCTTTTCCTGGGTGAATGGCTCTGGGGTATTCCCCAGGATACCAGTTGTGCGATGCCAGCACCCGGAGGGGTTTGTGGCTTGGCACTAGCGAAGAGTTGTGCGAGACCCCCCGGGGGGAGGGTCCCCATATAACCAGCCCCTGCCCCGCCCCAGAGGTGGCTGCATCTCTGAGCCAGGGGAGGGGTCCTGGTATAAGCAGCCCCCCCCACCCCCAACACCTCACCCCAGAGACAGCCTCCCCTCACCATGATGTTGGGCAGGGTGGCGTAACGGGGCTCGTTGAGCCGCAGGTCGGCCGTCACTACGGCCGGCAGCCTGAGCCGGATGCTCTCCAGCCCCCCGTCGACCTCCCGCTCCACCGTCAGCTGCTCCCCCTCCAGCGTCAGCGCCGAGGCGAAGGTCCCCTGCAGGGGCACGGAGGGAGGGGGGGGGGTGTTAGCGCCTAGAATCCTACACTGCTGGGATCTCCCCCCGCACCGCAGCTCCCAGAGCCCCCCGTTGCCAGGATCCAAACACCCTCCCCCCCCGCCGCAGCTGTCAGAGCCCCATGCTGCTGTGATTTCCCCCCCGCCCCAGCTCCAAGAACTCCCCGCTGCCGGGATCCTCCCTCCCTCCCCCCAGCTCCCAGAGCCTCCCACTGCTGGGATCCACCTCCCGCAGCTCCCAGAGTCCCCCGCTGCCAGGATCCTCCCCCTCCTTCCACCCCCCAACCCCCCGCTGCTGGGATCCTCCCACCCGCAGCTTCCAGGGGGCAGCCACCTGGGGCCAGTCCAGCAGCGCCGCCGTCATCTGCCCCGTCTGGTTGCAGTCGTCGTCGATGGCCTGGGAAGGAGAAAACAAGTCACACCCTGGACGGGCCCCTTGGGCCCCTTCCCATCACTTGCCGCAGGGAGCAGTGTCACGAGCCGGGATGGCACAGCAGGCCAGATACCAGGGTAGATGGGCCCGTAGGGCTGAGCGGGGAGTAGGCAGGATACCGGGGTAGATGGGCCCGTAGGGCTGAGCGGGGAGGAGTAGGGGGCAGGGAGGAGGCGGGATACCAGGGTAGATGGGCCCGTGAGGCTGAGCGGGGAGTAGGCAGGATACCGGGGTAGATGGGCCCGTGGGGTTGAGCAGGGAGAAGTGGGGGGCAGGGAGGAGGCGGGATACCGGGGTAGATGGGCCCGTGGGGTTGAGCAGGGAGGAGTGGGGGGCAGGGAGGAGGCAGGATACTGGGGTAGATGGGCCCAAGGGGCTGAGCAGGTAGGGTGGGGGGCAGGGAGGAGGCAGGATACTGGGATAGATGAGCCCGTGGGGCTGAGTGGGGAGGCAGCGGGATACCGGGGTAGATGGGCCCGTGGGGCTGAGCAGGCAGGGTGGCAGGCAGGGAGGAGGCAGGATACTGGGGTAGATGGGCCCAAGGGGCTGAGCAGGTAGGATGGGGGGCAGGGAGGAGGCGGGATACTGGGGTAGATGGGCCCGAGGGGCTGAGTGGGGAGGCGGCGGGATACCGGGGTAGATGGGCCCGTGGGGCTGAGCGGGGAGCAGGCGGGATACTGGGGTAGATGGGCCTGTGGGGTTGAGCGGGGAGCAGGCGGGATACCGGGGTAGATGGGCCCGTGGGGCTGAGCGGGCAGAGTGGGGGGCAGGGAGGAGGAGGGATACCGGGGTAGATGGGCCCGAGGGGCTGAGCGGGCAGGGTGGGGGGCAGGGAGGAGGCGGGATACTGGAGTAGATGAGCCCGTGGGGCACAGCGGGGGAGGGGAACTCACCTGCTTGCCCAGCAGCACCAGGCTGACCCCCTCCTTCTTGGCCAGCGCCGCCAGGATCTTGGCCACCTGGAAGGGGCCGAGGCTCTCGTACTGGGGGGCTGGGATCTCCACGTGGAGCCCCCGGTCAGCCCCCATGGCCAGCGCGGTCCGGATGGTCTCCTGCAGGAGGCAGAGTTCGAATTCAGGGACAGGCAGGAAAGCCCCTGGATCCCGACCCACCCAACACATGGTCCCCCAAATATGGGCCCGACTCCAGGGCGGGGCCTGGCTCCCCGGGGTCCGCCCAGCCCTTGGCCTCTCAGCCGGAGGGGGCGGGTCAGCAGCTCTCCCTCTGCCAATAGGGGTGAGGCCTGGCACTTGGGGGTGGGAGGGAAGCTGGAGAGGGGCGGGAGGGCATCAGGGGGAGGGGACTGGTACCTGGCTTGTGGTGAGGGTCAGGAAACATTGGGGGGGTGGCACCTGGCACCGGGGGGAGGGGGGGTGAGAGTCTGTAAGAAGGCGGGGGGGGGGGAGATGTCTATATGAGCGGGGGGGATGGTACCTGGCACTGCTGCGGCCCGCAGCTGACCACCACGATCTCCTGCAGCAGGCCCCGCTCCCGCAGCCGCACCGCCTCCTCCAGCGCGATCTCGCAGAAGGGGTTCATGGAGTGTTTCACCCCGTCCGTCACCACCCCGCCGCCCGGCCGCACCCGCACCTGGGGGGCAGAGCGTCACCGCGGGACCCAGCCGTCCGAGCGCCCCCCCGCGGGACAGGGACCCGGGCGTCCGAGCGCTCCCCCCCCCATCGCGGGACAGGGACCCAGGCGTCCGAGCGCTCCCCCGCCCCGAGGGACAGGGACCCAGGCGTCCGAGCGCCCCCCGCGGGACAGGGACCCAGGCGTCCGAGCGTTCCCCCCCCCATCGCGGGACAGGGACCCAGGCGTCCGAGCGCTCCCCCGCCCCGAGGGACAGGGACCCAGGCGTCCGAGCGCCCCCCGCGGGACAGGGACCCAGGCGTCCGAGCGTTCCCCCCCCCATCGCGGGACAGGGACCCAGGCGTCCGAGCGCCCCCCCGCGGGACAGGGACCCAGGCGTCCGAGCGCTCCCCCCCGCCCCCTGCAGGATAGGGACCCGGGCGTCCGAGCGCCCCCCCTCCCCCGCGGGACAGGGACCCAGGCGTCCGAGCG